>NC_092633.1:1770133-2025133 GCF_039555335.1 Amphiura filiformis
AGGTTTGAAATTTAGCATGCACAAGGGGGGGAGTATGGCATGATTAATGTAGGCCTACGTGGAGGAGCTGTCAATTTTCTAGAAAGGGAATGCAGTTTGTAGCCTATACGTCAAATCATACGTCAATGGCGTACGAAAATTAGCTTGGTACATGGTGGCAGTGCTCAACTGCTGAGAAATTTTCTGGACCGAGAATTTGTGGATTTGTGGATCATGCAATATAATTAGTTCGTATACGCCAACACACTAAATTGACGTATAACAAGAAGTTTCAAGGGGCCTACAATTGAGATTTTGTCAACGCATTATAGCGCCCTAGGGTAGCACTAGGGTTAGGATTTAGGGCAGTGGCGTAGCGTGGGTCATAATATGGGGGGAGGGGCACCGACCATAATTGGGCAACGAGTCTGATGGTGGGGGGGGGGCACAAGCCGTTTTTTGTCAATTTTCCTATGGAATTTTTAAAAAGTTTACAATCGATTTGGGGAGGACGTGCACCCCCGTACCCCTTTGACGCTACGCCACTGATTTAGGGCTCCAGAATTTAAGGTTAGGATTGTGCCTTGTACTCCAGGAGCATAGGTAGGGGAAGTGGACGGGGGACACATCCCCTAACCTTTTCCACGGGGGACGCGTCGTCCAACTGATCTGCTGATTGTTTTTTCTTATGACCATTTTCATTTCAAGTTTGCCCCCTTCCCCCCAAAAAAGTTGCTTTACCCACCCCCTGCTGGCTGTGGGACTGGGCGGATAACCTCTTGAAATTGAGATGAAAAGGGGGGGGGGTCATTCAGTGGTGAAATGCTAAAGATTGGGCGTCATTGACAGAGAAAAAGTAACTTTCTGGGCAAAAATATGCAAAAATTTGACAATTTTGCAGCTAAATGGCTACAAAAATGTGCAGATTTGGTGTAAAGCTGATGAAAAAAGGGGTCATTGGGTGCATGGCAGATTTGTTAAAAAAGCGGTCATTGGGTGTGAGCTGATGAAAAAAGGGGGTCATTGGGTGGCAGATTTGCCTCAAAAAAGGGGGTCTATTGACAGGCACATGACGCGTACCAATATATGGGAGTGCCCCCCCCCCCAGGCATCAGGGTAAGAATGTTCTGATTGTGCCTGGGGGTATCCCCTACCACTGCCCTTCTCCACTCGGGTATAATTAGACCATTTAAGGTTTGAGGCCTATACGTGGAGGAGCTATCAATTTTCTAGAAAGGGAATGCAGTTTGTATGTAGCCTATACGTTAAATCATACGTCAATGACGTACGAAAATTAGCTTTGTACATGGTGGCAGTGCTCAACTGCTGAGAAATTTTCTGGATGGAGAATTTGTTGAATTAGTTCGTATACGCCAACATACTAAATTGACGTATAACAAGACGTTTTAAGGGGCCTACAATTGAGATTTTGTCAACGCATTATAGCGCTCCTAGGATCATGTAGCACTAGGGTTAGGATTTACAGTGACATAGCGTGGGTCATCATATTGGGGGGGGCACCGACCATGATTGGGGGCACCGGTCATTGAGGGAGCAAACCATTTTTTTCAATTTTCCTATGGGAGTTTTCAAAATTTCAGACCGATTGGGGGGCACATGCCCCCGTACCCCTATGACGCTACGCCACTGATTTAGGGCTCCAGGATTTAAGGTTAGGATTGGGCCTTGTGCTCCAGGAGCATAAGTAGGAGGGGTGGACGGGGGACACATCCCCTAACCTTTTCTACGGGGGACGCGTCGTCCCACTGATCTGCTGATTTTTTTTTCTTATGACCATTTTCATTTCAAGTTTTCCCCCTGCCCCCCAAAAAAGTTGCTTTACCCGCCCCCTGCTGGCTGTGGGACTGGGTGTATATAACCTCTTGAAATTGAGATGAAAAAGGGGGACCAAATGTTAGCAGACTCCTGTATAACTTGTTACCCGTAAAATAACTACTAGCTCATTGGGGACGTACATCAGGGCAAAAGGTGTTGACTGAGGGGAAATGCCGCATGCCTCCTACCATGCCCACCCCTCCACTCGCGGACCATTTAAGGTGTTTTTTTTATGCTCAAGGGGGGTTTGGCATGTTTATATAGGCCTACGTGGAGGAGCTATCAACCAATCAATTTTCTGGAAGGGGAATGCACTTTGTATACGTTAAATTTACAAAAATTAAAGGAATAATATGCGATTGCATTAAGGGGTGGGGTATGAACGTTTGGACAATTATTTTTGTGGGCATGAGAGCGCATCAGACATATCGAATTACATTCTGAATACGAAGAATGTCCTTCTGATATCAAATAATTTTGATTTTTGAAATTCGCAATGTAATACACATTTTATGGCAAATGATTAAAATTGATATTTTGATATTTAACAGTAAGCCTACTCGAAGTAAACATTATAAATCTGATGATTTATACTTAAGGTGTATGTAGGTGGGATGAAAAGCCGATGATCAATTGAAAATTTTGACCTTTCGAATTGAAGATATGGATTTTTGGGAAAGAAATCCATATCTTCAATATGAAAGGTCAAAATTGTCAATTGTTCGTCGGCTTTTCCTCCCAGCTACATACACTTTAAGAATATGTCATTAGATTGATAAAATTTACTTCAAGGACTGTTATATATCAAAATGTGAAAAATATCAAATTTTAATAATTTGTCATAAAATTTGTATTATATCGTGAATTTCAAAAATGAAAATTATTTGATATCAGAAAGACATTCTTCGTATTCAGAATGCAATTCGATATGTCTGATGTGCTCTCATGTCCCACAAAAAATACTGTCGAAACTCTCAAAACGCTCATTCCAGATCCCTTAAGAATAGATTCCAATTTAAATGTTATTTTTCACTTATCACATTGTCCCCTTTTAATTTCAGATCATGGACTTTACCACTTCTTTTGGTTACAAATCAAAATTAGTTACAAACTAGCTAAAAAAAACCAATACAAAAATCAGTGGCAAAACCTGCCTAAGTGTTGCCAATTATTTAACACACCCCTATATTTCACTTTCTCCAAATCAATGACTACAACTAAAAAAATAACAAATTAACAAATTATTTTCATATATACTTTTCTTTTTATTTGAAAGAACCGTGTTTGCACCTAGCAAGGTATGTTTATATAGATGAGTTGACTTCTGATGTCATTGCCTAGCAGTATACGCATGCATCATTGCAATTTCCATTGTATTTTTCCTGACAGTATGCCTTTAAAACTCCCGCCACAACACAATAAAGCTATTGTCGACAGTTTAGTAGTTGGAGGCTGTTTGCTAAAGCATATCGATATACCAGTCCCTTGCCTTTGTTGATAAACATTGAGGTCAGCTCATCTATATATTCATCAATAAAGCTGTTACATCATTTCACAGAATTATTTACAAGATAATCCTGTATAAAAAATAAAAATAATGTGCAGATTGAAAGGCACTTTTATATGACATTCCCATTTAATTCCTTTATATTCATTGTGAATACTGCATACTGACGAATCACAGGTAACTATAGACCGGTACTTTTGTATATTAGATATATCAGAGGGTGACATTACCAATTTCTTTTTGCAGTGCACTTTTGCCATTATCACTGCCTTGCACCTTGAATCATGTATGGGACTTCACCTGGGGATATGTTTATAGTGGTAGCGCCCGGGGCACGTTGCCCTCCTTGCCCCTTTTAGTTACGCCTCTGTTGGCAATTCCTTTTGTATCTTATTGTTTTCAGATGGACAAATTTGTCTATATCTTTGGAATCATAAGTCTGATTGTCATGGGGTTTTCAGCAAAACAAAGCTCTTTCATTGCTTCATTAGATGGACTACAAATCTTAAATTTGATAGTGCCCGACATACAACTCATTTCACTTTATCCCATCACATATAATAGTTAAAAAACTCTATACTCTGTCCGACCTAATGTTTGATTAGTGTAACATAAAAAAGCATAGGTAGGAAGGTAAGGATTTTTTTTAAATTTTTGCAAAAAAACACTACTTTTAGGGTCAGTTGGGTTACACCAATCAAACAATATTTTTAGGCCTTTTTTTTTAGGTTTAAATTCAGTGAGTGTCAAAGATAAGCGCACACACTTACTTTATTATTTGACAGAATGTAACATACTTTTAGGGATGAAATTAAAACTCGATTGCGGTTCCAGGGGTTCTGTCGGTTGGAGCTAATTTCTATTGTTCTTAACAACGTGGTTCAATCGCTGGTAACTGCCGGTCAACCAGCGGTCGAGTTTTGATTCCATCCCTTAGACAAACATTAAAAAAAGCAGAGCCAGCTCTGCTTGATAGTTTTCCAATCCCATTCATTATAATACATCATCCCATAACTCTGCCAATGTATAACACCGTGAAAGACATAAAATGTACATATTCTTTGATATGAATATCATTGCTCTTTTTCAAACCACCACAATTTGAAATCATGATAAATGAACTACCTGTGATTATCATGATTATAAAATTACCAGCATTACTACTTCCTTAAAAATCTAATCAAGAGCATGTTTTGTAAAGCATTATAAAAAGCTATAGTTTAGCTCAGGAGATGGTATTTCTTTGTAATATTATTGTAAGAGTTTCCGTACATTGTAAAAATGGTGTCTTGGCGTCATATGTAAGACATGTCTTGGCAATAGACATGTCTTGAACAATAGAAATAAAAGAAAATAGAACCAATAAAAACATAATCTAAGACACAAAGACACATCTTCCAGCCAGACATGCCTCCCAATTGAAGACAAAATACACATCTTAGAAACCCGAAGTGTCTTGCATAAAAACATGACTTGTGAATAAGTGTTTTGCAAAGAGACGTTACATTTGAACATATCTTGTACAGAGACATGACTTTGTATCTAAATAGATACATGTTTCCCAATTGATGACATATAAAGTGTCTTTTGCCAAGACACCATTTTTACAGTGTAACTTTTTTTCCCGTCGGTAAAAACCTGCAAAATTTAGTTCTTGAAAATATACTGATAAAGCTGAATCTCCGAATGTGTAATAATTTACCTTATCCAATTTTTAATAATTCCGATGATATTTGTCTGAAAAATTCTCTTAGTATTGTATAGTACATCTACTGATCACCTGGTGGTCTTGGTATGGCGGCACCTATGGGTCACATGGGCATTAAATCCTGGGCATTAAATTAAGTGCCTTTGTTTAAATGCCCAATGATGACTGATTAACTTAACCTCAGGTAGTCCAATATCATGATTTCACATTACACGAGTTGATTTCCATTATATACATTATTCTTTATTAAAAATATAGGCTACATGTTACATGTATATTTTATCAATTTTTCAATGAAAATGGGTCAAATATAACAATGCTACCCGGGCAATGCTAATCTCAGGTCATAGATTGTTGTACATTGTGCGCACACACACACACAAAACTTCTATTGCTAGACTATAATAAATCACATGATGCGATCATTCTTTTTTAAAAATAAGACTAATAATCCTAAATTACATTAAAAAGATAAAGGATTTAGACACATATTTATGTGATTACATAAAACAAAAACTTTAGGCAAAATTCTCCATCATGAGAGCCAACTAGGATGCGCACAGATATTTGTGTCGAGTGTGCTACACATAGACCACATGCTTACGGCGTAAGCACATGTTTCGAGAATTGAGTTGACCAATCAAGGTCTTTGGTCTCGCGATCATGAAAAAGTACAATGACGGAACAGTGGCAAAAGGTACATCCTCTCATGATCGAAAATTAGATATTTTGCCTATTTAATAAAAAATGTATAATATACCTAATCTTTTCAAGGTTGTCAATTTCCCTGATAAAAAAAGCAAAGCAAAGCAAAACAAAAACAAAACAAAACAAATGCAAGCAAGATGAAAAAAGAAAGAAAAAAAACCCAAACAAACAAACGGGGAAACATATGAATAAATGTTACAGCAAACAATATATTTTGTTCAATGATACATTTCAAAATCTTTGTCATTTAGATCAACTTCTTATACAGGGTGTAGCAACATTTTCCCCAGCTCATCTAATCACTATGTACCCCTTCCCCCTAATCCATCTACTCCCTGTATATGTCTTTCCTATTCTTCAATAAAAACAATATCGCATCCCACACTGGCTTTAAAATGTTTGATTTACATTTTATTTGAAAAGTAGTCCCTTACAAAATACAGGTATATTACTAGGTACAAAGGTACAGTAAACTACACAGTGTTAGAAATAGGGCAGCCCTAGCACTGATACATTATCCAGCAGGCACTTGATAGTTTGTTACAAACGAGGGGAGGAGGTTGTGGGGGTCAAAATTCCTCCAGTCAGAACTCCTCCCACTCCATAAAACTCAAAAATGTCCCCTTTTTGCTGTAATTTGCCCAAATATGGTTGATTTTACTCCCCCCCCCCCCAATAAATTCACTTTGCTCCCCCCAATAAAAATCCTGGTGCCGCCACTGAATACAAGGGCAGCAAAATGGAGTCAATCAATCTTTCTCTGCTAGTTAGCATTACCTGTTTGATTTGTGAATATAAGTTCTTAAAAAGTGTCACAAATTATGGACCAGTGTAACGCTCAAATGTACTCATCAACTTTACAATGAGTTTGGTTCTATAAGATTTGATGAGGGCCCACAGATTCTCACACCTAAGGCCTGAATGCTTACAGCTTATTGGCTTATTTCTAACACTGTATAATTTTATGCAAATCAGATCTTTCTGATGTTAAATGTCATTCACTTCTGTCATGTGAACAGGCACTAGGATCCACAACATGCTCATCTATCAGGGCACAGTTCTTGACTTTGACCCCAATACATTTGTACATTTATGAATGACCCAAATTCTCATACTCTGCAACTTGAGGTCCAATTTTGCATTATCAGTCGAGGTTATTGGAACTATGCCATTGAGATGAGGCCATTGTGGTCCACAGTGAGGCCTGTAGTACACAGGATTGTTTTGGGGGTGCAGATTTGGAAAAAGTCTTTCTTCCCAAAATAGCATAAAAACCCTGATATTTTGGGATTTTTTTTGTACTTGGGGATGGCTACACCCCCCTGTGTATTGGCCCACCTGTACCTGTGAACAATGTCATTATCATCACTGCTTATTATACAGCTATGACTACTCCAATTATATTGCACAACAAATTGTCAAATTGTTATGACATCATCATCAAAATTTCATTTGAATAAACACAGCTGTATGCGATCCGAGTGCAATCGTATTTCAAAATACAAAAAGTGGGTGGGTGAAAATACAGATTAAACCAATTATCGGAAATACCAGCAAATCGGAGTGAATTGGATTCACTTCCGCGGACATGTACGTGTGCATAAGTACACATTTATCATGCAGTGCATGCGGATGTTTGTCATGTTACATTCATTCCCGGGGGGGTCACTCCCATTGTGGCCTGTACACCATCAGCGATAAACAAGGATTTAACCCTTGGCTAAAACAATATCCTAAACAGGTGTTTTCACACCCTAAACAGGGATTTTATTCCTTGCATCAAATTTCATACCCTAAATTTCATTTCAGCGTATTAGCAATTGCAAATTTGCTACCCTTTTTTCCAATATTTCATGTTTTTGACACCCTAAACGTGTTACGTGCGTATCGTGCTTACCCACGAAAAACTACCCTTTTTACGTGTTTTCATTATCGCGGATGGTGTAGAGGCCACAATGGGATTGACCCCCCGGGCATTCATTCAAATGAAATTTTTACTGTACAAACTGAATAACTGCCAAGGGAATGGGAGAATAAAAAAATTCAACAAGATATTGTTTCCTCATTGGGACTGCTCAAAATTGTGAGCCACTTTTCTCCTGAAATTCAATTAAAAACTTTGCATTCCATTTTTGAAAAAAGAGTGTTCCCATATTTTAATGAAGAAAAACATCCCCCATTCCCAAACATTTAATAATAATTTGTTCCCTTGGGACCGCTACTGGAGTTGACATCACAGTTCACTGCAGTGTTCGAAATATGCCTCAAAAAGTTACAGGCCAGCCGGGCTTGACCTTAAGAAGTTACCGGCCAGCCGGGTCGGCAACTAGACGCCAGTCAGAAAAGTTACCGGCCAATGGCCGGCTGACCGGCCCTATTTCGAACGCTGGTTCACTGGGTATGCAAATTGCATCTGAGTTACATGTTTCATTCAAAAGGAAAGGGTTCATATATTTTTTTTTCTGTACAAAGGTATAAAATTCCTTAAATGACATTAACAAACCACCTATAGACCACATAAATCTAAACATGGAAGTTGTCTCAGAAAATACTGATTTTCTTAAATATCTGGAATTCCAACAACTTCCATGTTTTCATATGATTGTACACATGTCAATATTATCAGCTTTAAGCTGATAAAATCGGACCATCATCCTGTATGCTGATCAAATCAAGCTAACCTCCTTTAAGCTGATAATTATACTTCTTTGATCTGTTCCTGGGTTACAACTATATACAATGCATAGTTATTTTGCTGTGTAAAAATATAGTAAAGACTTTTTTTTTTCACTTTACAAATGGTTGTCTTCAATTATATATTTCATTTCGTATACAACTTTCCCCATCTTAATATAATATTGATAAAAAGTGTTTATTTACATGTAAAGTTTAACAAAACACACTGTATGATAATAATAACTGCAATTTCTTTTTACTGATTTGAGCACTTTTGCAATATGTGGTTATATGTGACACGATCAAGGGAAATGAGTCGGATGTCACTAATATTGATTTTGAGACATTGGCAAAGAAAGTGTTAAAATTCTTTTCGTTTTATATTGTTTTCAGCGATTGATAAATTGACATAACTTTGCAAAGAAAAATCGCATCAACATGGGGTTTTCAGTTTCTGAAAGCTCTAAATTTCTTCTTTAGAAACATATGTAAAACTCATTTTCGACCAGGGTCGACTTATGACTCATTCCTCTTGATCATGTCACATGTTTTTCCAACATGCAGTGGTTAAAAATAACACTACCCCTGTGGAAGATTTGAGAGGGAGTATGAGTTTCATATAGATTGAACACATTATGCAGCTCTATTTGAATTTCATACACCCTCTTCAATTCAACCTGAATCCTTCTAGTGCAAGTTTCCAATGGAGTTGGTTAATTCCATTTGAAATTCATACTCCTCATGGGGAAGAAATTTCCAAAAACTTCCACAGGAGGAGTGTGGATCATAAATGGAATAGTCCATGTTTCTAAAACATTTTGCACCAAAAATCTAATTTTCACCAAAAATGGAGATAAGTCCTTGACATTTATCACTAATTCTATTCTAGAAGACTACTTTGTTCATAACAATCTGCTTGTAATGCCCCAAAACTTGCATGTCACTAGGCGCATTTAAAATTGGGCCAATGAAAAAAGGCCAAATATCAAAAAGTAATGTGTCTAAAATATGATAATTATGCATATTGGTAATTGTTTTAAAAATTCATCAAAATTTCATTAAAATTCGTTTATGTACATATCAATATTTTACATTGAAGATTGAATATTTGTAATTTTTAAAAAGGTCCCAATGCATACTGCATAATTTTCCATTCCTCATCACCATTGAGACAAACTTTTTTTCTACGCCTTTTGGTATACAGAGATGTGCAAAATTCAATGTATCGATTTGCAGCCAAAATTATTCACAATAAATTCTCTGTGAATAGAATGTACAAGAATACAAAAGCATTACATTTAAAAATATCTGAAAATCTACATGTTATATCCAAGCTTAGCTCTTATAACTTTTGTTCACAACAATATTGTCATAATATTGGAATTTACTGTTACAACACCAAAAACAATAGTTTCCTATTCATATAATGCATATTCACATTTGACTACATGAATATTCAAACATTTCCCGGTGTGAATATTCATGTGACTATAATGCAAATGCACACAGGGAATTTTTCATCCAAAACATCACCTTAGGTGATATCAGTTTTAGGGTTAGTTTTTGGGTCAGGTTAGGGTTAGATTAACTTTAATCCTAACCATAACCCTAACTCAGATATCACCTGAGATGATGACCATAACATTAACTCAGATATAACCTGAGGTGATATTTTGGATGAATTTAAAAACTGAATGATATTTTAGAGAGAACCCATGTGTCTGTGACATGAATTTTTTGCAAATTTGTACATTTCCTTAAAGGAAGAAAATATATTTGTGTGAATATATTTGCGTTTTCACGCTCGGTGATCGCGTCAGCGCTTCGCCGTCGCCACTTCATGGCGTGAGCATTCAGCTAGAAATAGAAATCAGTTTCCAGTGATAAGCATATTCTGACGAGTGCAGGTCGGCTTCGGCTGGCTTGCAAGTCTATTTTAAATGTATTCCAGCTCCCTTCTTGGTTGAGCACTTTACTGTGGATGATTTACCTTACTTGGATTTATTTATTTGTGTGAATAAATATTTCGCAAATCAACTGTACTCATGAAATTTTGCTGCACGCGAACATCTCATGCTTTACAGTATACGAATATGTTCATAAGGCCAAAAAAATGTTTGTTTCCTGTAGCAGGTCAAAAAAGTCAAATGCGAAATGCGTTTTTTTATTTTTATTTTTTTTTATAATCCATATCTTCAAATGAAAAAAAAACACCTTTTTTGCTGCAAATCGGAATGGAAATTTACAGTGGGTCTCTCCGACACACAAAAAAAATCATATTTCTTCATATTCAACAATATTTATTATCCCCTTTCAACCTACAGATTAAAAAAATGTGTGATGTTTTCTCCAGTAGTTTTTCACTATGCTCATTTCTTGTGTGATGTGTAAATGTTTACTCCAGTAGTGTTTTGTATTATTTTTTGCTATTTTTTCCAGGTTTTTATCTAAATGTGCAAAAAAGCTGTCAAAAACCAAATGCGCGGTACAGGAAACAAACTTGGTTTTTTTGGGCCTAACAACAAGACATTCCAAAATAGCACAAAGATGTACAATTTAGGCCAAGAAAAAATGAGTCATATTGGCATAACCCACCCCTGCAATTTACTTATTCATACACAGTTGTATTACTAATACAACAACTTGATATTTCAATGACTATATATTTGATGAAGAAAGACATAATGTATTAAATACACCACAAAACATAACAAAAAATATATATTTAAAAAAAAAAAAATTTAAAAAAAATCTATAAAATTCACTATTTCTTTTCATCTAAATCATCTGCTGCTGAATACGCTGGTGGTGGTTCCGGTGGTGCCATTTGGTTATACGGGCCTCCGCCTATGGCAATGTTAGTATAATCATTACCCGGGGTACCTCTGGGGCCATCAAGTTCTGATAGGTCCACCTTTTCTGGTAGCACATCGGCAAAGTCCGGTGGTAGTCCGGTCTTCTCCGGGTCCCCGCCTTCAGCGCCAGCACCAAATCCGGGGTTTTCGAAGGTGACTGGTGTGCGTGGTAGGCCAGTCTGGAAAAGAATGATGAGATATGACCATAATGTTCATTAATAATGAGTTTATAATATGTTTCTGCTGTTCATGTATATCCTGCTATCTTGTATAGATACCTCCCCCGATACCTCACAATCACTTGTGTGTTAGGCCAAAAAAGACCATGTTTGTTTCCTTGTAGCAGGTCCAAAAAAGTCAAATGCGAAATGCATTTTTTTAAATTTAGATCCATATCTTCAAATGACAAAAAAAAGCTTTTTTGCTGCAAATTGGAATGGGAATTTACAGTGGATCTCTCCAACCATGGAAATAAGAGAATCCATGCTCCAACACACACACAAATATCATATTTCTTCATATTCAAGAATATCGTTGATCCCCTTTCAACCTGCAGATTTAAAAAAGGTATTAAAAAAATGTGTGATGTTTTCTCCAGTAGTTTTTCACACACTTGTTTGTTGGGTAATGCGTAAATTTTTACTTCAGTAGTGTTTTATATTATGTTTTTGTGATTTTTCCGTTTTTTTGGTTTTGTGAAAAAAAAAATTCGAATGTGCAAAATAAGCCGTCAAAAACGTAATGCGCACATGCCACAGGAAACAAACTTGTTTTTGATTTGGCCTTATATGATTATCTACAACCAGAATCAGCTCTTTGATCTCATAATTCTTAGTCAGTGGGAGTGGTCTATTTCGCAGACACATCGCAATGATCGCATGATTTTGGGTGTTGTCTATCGGGCTGTAGACAACCCCACGTCATCATGAGTGTTGATACGCGTAACACGCTCATAGAGGTGCGTGTATGTATCGGGTTGTATGTGTAGATGCAGTGCGGAATACTCACACGCGCTAGCAGTACGCGCAACAAAAGACCTAGTTTTATTCATTTTAGAAAAAGGGGAGTTTTTATGACAGTAACTTAATTTTTGCTTAAAAAAAATTGCCATTTCAACATAGCCCTCCTTACCCTCACCAGACCTTCTTTACCATGCAAGATGTGTCACTCACAAGTATCTACAGGCCCATACGCAGGATTTTTTTGGGGGGGTGCTGATTTTGAAAAAGTGGATTTTTTTCCAAGGGGGGGGGGGCAATTTTGTGAAAAGTGGACTTTCTTCCCCAAATTTGGCCCTTTTTTGACCAAAAAGATCCCATTTTTTTTTTTGCTCTTACGCCCCCCCTGAGTACGGGTCTGAGTATCTACATAACCAGAAATAAAATTGCTATAGATTTTACCTCATAGATGGGTTCCCCATTAGTGACTGTTGGTGGCATCACACCTGGCATTTCAACATTGGCACCTGTACGGTACACAACTGGTCCAGCAGTAGATCGCCTAAAAATAACAAAGAAATAAAAATAGATGGAAACATCAATGACCCTGTTCACATTAGAAAATGTCTTCATTCGACGAAGACAAGTTTATCTTGATTAACTAATTAAGCATGTGTATACATTACACTGAACAAAGATCGAACAAAGATATTGCACTTTGCATATTTCATGAAAATGAACGAACCTTGAACGAAGCTATTAACGCCCAGCTATTATTAAAGCCGGCGAAGGTCACTTGTCACATGATCACTTTTCTTCGTCGAACGAAGCGAGTGTACACATTACAAAATTAGCTTCGTCGAACGAAGTATTCCTTGTTGAACAAAGCAATTTTAATCTTTGTCGAAGGAAGAAAAGTGCGTACACATTAGGAAAAAACAATTTTTAATCTTCGTTCGAGGTTCGTCGAAAGAAGAAAATTTTCTAATGTGAACAGGGTCAATGTTTGCCCAAGTTGCTGTGTTTAAGAAGAAAATATTTGAAGCTCTAACTCTGTCCTAGCAATCAAAAGTTTTTCAAGAAAATGAGCTTTTACAGGCCTTGCCGTCTAGATTTTAAATGTAGAGAGTCAATCACTCGCTAGCATGATGCTAGGTGAGTGGCCGAATCACTCTCTACATTTTAATCGAATCACTCGCTAGGTCTGAAAAATTATTCATATACTAATATGAAACAATATTACACACTGTTCACAAAGCTTCACAACCTTTTTTCGTATCCAGGGTTTAAGGCCGGCTAACTTATTACGGTAGATCGGAAACAGGATACACTGAAGTGCTGAAACTTGCATGTAAATTGATATTAGATTCAATTTTGGGCGATTCGCAGGGAGCGATATTTAGTGTCTTTGGCAAATTTAAAATCGCTTGCTAGAAATTGAGTTTGGTCGAGCGGTGGCGAGCGAGAGCGATCGCTTGCCTCAAACGGCATGGCCTGTTTTATATTATTGTTAGGCTTACTTGTAAAAGACCACAAGAAAGAAATTCCACCTTAATTGCTTATGACAATTTCAGTTGTTTGCCTATTATAGTTTGCAACAACTTCTGGTTATTCCTTCATATAATTTTACACAAAATAAGGATTAGATTTAGGCTTAGGGTTAGGATTAGGATTAGCTTGCATGACATAATTACATGAAGGATCAACCCAACTTTCTTTTTTTCATTTGGCTATTCCATTTGAAATTCATACACCCACTATGGAAGACATGACCTTAATCTCCCACACAGCTAGGGGAGTGTGAATTTCAAATGGAGTTACCTGAATGGGTAGTTCCATTTGAAATCTACACCCACTGTGTGGGAGATTTAGGGGAGATTTAGGTCATGTCTTCCATAGGGGATGTGTAGGTTTCAAATGGAACAGCCCAGTTGGAAACTGCAGAAATACTGGTTAATACAGAAGGGAATTCTAACCACTGAGCCATGTTCTCTCTCTATATAAGCAAGTTGTATAAGCATGGAAATAAGAGAAATCTTATATTTCCATGGTATAAGTAAGTGTTTTTGTTGGTCTGTTCATTTCTGCCCCAACTCAGGCTCAAGCATACTGCGCACTAGCTTGCATCAATTAGATGTCGCTTTTGCGATTTTATTGAGTATTTGTTTAGATTAGGATTTAGGCTGGCTTTTCGCTTTGGTTTTTATAGTTCAAATTACAACTGTGTTCACAAAGAATCTCTGTATTTCAATGAGCATGTTCACGTTGGCCTCAGATTTCTTATGATGTTGTACGATCCTACGACAAGCCGTATAATTGGTGATTGCACCTTTTCTGTTCTAGGTGCACACCTTTGGAATAAGCTCCCATTTACTGTTGGCACCCATATTTTAGGTCTTCAAAAAGTGCCTCAAAATGTATCTTTCCAGGAAAAATTAGTGTGTTTTCCCCACCTGGCATTTTTTTTGTTCACGAGTTGTTTAGTTTGATGAAGTTTCTTGCTGCTTGTGTATTTTATGCTATTATATTGGGCCTGTCATAAGCCTCCCCCACCCCTGCCCAAAAATAATACTTACTTCTTCTTCTTGACATAACAGAGAAGGACAATAACTGCCATTATAAGGAGGAGAATGATGAGGAATGCCACGCCAGTTGCTGCACCAATGGCTGCCACTGAAAGCAAAACAACATAAATAAAAAATGTATAACGATAATTTTTAAGGGATATAAGTGGGTAATAGATCCATTTCATGAAAATTAACCTTGGCCTTTGGATAGGTGGCTACTTGCAGCATTCAGCATTTTGATTTTGGGGGGCTCGTCCGGGAAACATGCCATGGCAAGGGTTAAAGGGGTATCATGCTCTTTTTATACTGAAATACCCTGCTTTTTTAATAATAATTTCATCATCCAATTCCAGAAAAATGCAACCATCCAATCTAACCACAAACATCCTACGTCCATGTACCGTGTGTTTTGCGCCTACACAAAGCACCGCAAATTCCACAGATAGGTACATGTACTGTAGTCAGTGGCACATGCCCAGATGATTCAAACCATCACAAGATCTGGGCAACCAATCACAAGCCAGATCCATTTAAGATGCATTACATCATGGCTAATTTTAGTAAGCCAGAAATCTGACAATCTTTCACAAACACACCTGTGTTAAGCATAGGCCTATTAAATGAATTTCAAAGTCCATTTGGGAAGCTAACAACAGAGTATGGTGATTATTGAAAAGAAGAGCAGATGTGCAAATCTAACAATTGTACACAAATTAATACAAATCAATGCACAATGGGGAAGTGGACTGTGGAGAAGTTTAGTAATTGTAAAATATTTTTGGTAAACATTTTTGAAAAATATTTTGTCAACTCTTATATAACACTATGTTAGAATTAAGTTTTCAAAAATGTTTTCAGAATGTTATTAACTCCATGAGAACTACCTGACTATTGGTCAAAAAGGAGTTTTCATTATCAATTGGACCAATCAGCAACATTGTTAGAATAATTTCACCACGCAAAAAAATTGGAGTGAATTATTTGTAAAACTCCATTCTGATTGGTGATTAAAATGAAGATATTATTTAATTGACCAATCAGAGGCAATGTTAGATTGGCAGGTAGTGCTCAAGGGGTTAAAATGTTTTATACCATTTGTAACCTGACAATAAAACAGTTTCTGTAAAATGTTTTGTTTGCTGGGTTGTTCTTTTTTGAATTGCAGTAATTCACGGTTGTTTGATTGCATGTAAAAAACTGAGTCATTTTTAAGAAAAGTTGAACAATGATGGCGCTATTTATCTAAAATCTTGTTTGCATCTTTACAAGGGGTAGACATTTGTAAAATGGTATTAGAACATTAGCAAACAGACTAACACAAAATTTTATCATGAAATGTAAGGTATAACTCATATTATTTACCTAATTTAAATTAAAAATATATGGAAATAGTGCCCTCAATTTGCACAAGAATGTGCACTTTATAGAATTAAAATTACCACAAAAAAGCAGTAAAAGATGAATAATTTGATATAGAAACTCAAATTTATGTTTAAAATTGCTACAAAATATATGTGTAAATACAGTTTATTATTGTGATAGATGTTGGTATTATTCAGGTCTCGAATTGAACATTATAATAATGTTTTAAAAAGATTAAATGATCACCTCAAACAACCATGAATAATTATTATTTGATGCATGTATTTCTTGTTTACCTGATGTTGCACTGTCGTCTTGCTTGCCAGCAGTTCCATCCCCTGCAGTCTCACAGCGGTCACCAGTGTAACCCGGATCACAACTGAAATGATGAATAGCAGAAATATTATCTCATTAGGAGGCCGGTCGAGTGCAGATCCGCCAGAACACGCTTTTTACAATAAGGAATAAATGCTAACCTCATTATGACATCATCCAAGCAGCAAAGTTCATTTCCAATTGAAAAAGCGTTATCCGACGGACTTGCAGTCGACTATTCTGTTAGCGTTATCGACATTACAAATTTGCAGTGCATTCTGGGACAGTTTGGTACAATTGAACTCTGACCTTTTTGCAAAATTGCTTTGATAATTTATTTATTATTGTAATAATATTATCATAAAAAATATTATACATAATTTGTGAGATCATAATTTTGTAAAAGTTAATCTATTTCAGTAAAACGTTAGATAAATCATCATTTTATAAGCACAAAAAGGAATTTCCTGATAGGCTTATTTGCTGTCAATAGTGACAATGGGCTCTTCCAGTTGAAAGCCACATTACCCCTGTGGAAAATTTCAGAAATAGATTCCACAGAGAGCGTATGTTTTTCAAATGTACCTGGTCAGGGTCAATCATTTTGAAACCCATACTCCCCCTTATTTTGGCTTTACCTATATCTTCCACAACTGGAGTGAGTATTTCAAATGGAAGTTATCCAATTGTTTATTGTATTCAGCACTCATACTCCCTCTGTGGAAGACTTAAGCTAAATCCTCCACAGGGGTAGTGTGGATTTTAAATGGAATAGCCCAACACCTCAATTGCAAGATCTGGATGAGCTCTGTTAATTGGTGTATTTTTGTCACTTTTGACCCATGTTGCACTGAATAGAAATCAGAGGAGAAATGCATTGCAGTAAGTTTAAGATATCCTCCTTGATCAGTGGCATATTAACCAGGGTGGGTGATGGTGGGGGTGGGGTGGTAAAGTAATATTCCCCCTGCCCCTCGGGCAAGACTTCTCACAGGGCAGGGCAGGAAGCAGTTGCCGTTCTTTTGGTCATGCCACTTGGTGAATGTAATTGAGTATAGAGGGGAAATGGACCTCAGTATAAGTTACTGGATACTATTGTATGTGTTGAACTGGACTCCATAGTTTATATCAAATCATTTTTTAATAAAATTTGACAAAGATGCATTCAGGACACAAATATAATGCAAGAAAAAATAGAACATGTTTGTAACTTACTTGCAGGTACCATCCGGTTTGCAGGTCCCTCCATTTTGACACCTACAAGGATTTACTACTGGCGGCCTGGTTCTAGGTGCTCTAGTAACTACTGGTCTGGGCTCACCTGAAATATAACAAACAGTCAATATTACAACTTTCTTCTGCACCTCTTGGAATTTTCTTCAGATAATAATTTTGTCTTTGGGCTATAATCAGTGGCATAGCTGCTGGGGGGGCTGCCACCCCCTTGTGCAAGGAAAAAAGAGGAAAAAGGAGGGAGAGAGGAAAAAAGAGAGGAGAGAGAGGGAGAGGAAGGGCAGAGAGATGGGGAATCCATACGATATGCAATACCATACGATTATTATCAATAAGCCTGGCAAAATTGTCTATTTGGGCCCCGCCCCTGCCCCCCCAAGTGCAGGGAAATTTGGTGGATTGGGCCCCGCCCCATACAGGCTGCCCCCCCTGGAAAAAATCCCAGCTACGCCGCTGGCTATAATAGATCTACTCCCTGTGATTGGTGAAAACAATTGAGATTAGTGTGTCAATAGATTTCACATAGTGCATACAGTCAGCAATACCAAATTGACTAATTCATATTAAACAATTCACTGATACCAGCACTGGTGGCAGCCATCACTGCTTGTAGACAGGAAGTGATTTTTTTCCATATTTGTTAGTGTATAACAAGACTTTCCCATCCACAGAGTCCCATGTTTAATTATCTAGCTAAGCAACTTTTGAGTCACTTTTATGAAAATTCTCACAAATTGACCTATTCTTTCATGTGTGTATATCATAACATGTCTAATGTCCATGGCCATGCCGCTTAACAAATTGTTTAATTCAAATTAACCAATTCTATATTACTCACTTGTGTATGGCGCAAGTAAGAAGTAATAAGATTAGACTCAGAAATAAACCTATGCATAACCCTAATGGGGTATTCCAGTTGAAATCCATACACCCCTTATGGAAGACATGACCTTATGCTTTCACGCTCCTGGTGGGGAAGATTAACGTCATCATGTCTTTCATAGGGGCGTAGGCCTATGGAATAGCTCTATAGAAGTCTAGCATATTGAATTATCATGATAACAGTGTTCTTAATCTTGGGCATTGAAGGCATGTGCCTTTTATTGTGTGTTATCATATGTGTTCTTATTATTATATGTGTTCTTTTTTCTGGAAAGCGCTGTGGTCCTTGGAGGGCGCTATATAAATGCTTGGTTGTATTGTATTGTATCAGCACAACACACAAAGAGCGTGTTTCTACAGAGCCAAATATCTTTTTGGAAACGGTATGGAACCGTTAATCACTCCTGTGGAAACAGCCTCCAACGCCTTTTCAACGCCAGCGGAAACCTCGTTGGAGTAGGTTTTTGCCGTTGACGAAGCGGGTAGATTTTCTGTAGAAACAGACCGAAGCGGTAACTTGCCGTTTATTGAGCAAAATCAGGCAAAATGGCTGTTAATCAACAGGTAAATTGGACGGACGACATGACAAAAACCTTAATAACAGCCTGGGCAACATACAAGTCCAAACTATTATGTAAAGCCACGATTTCTCCATGATACGGAAAAACAGACAAATTCACGGAATTCGGGGTTTGCTCACGGAAATTTGTAAATGCCACAAAATAGTGAAAAACTGTGTAAAACTTTTCTGTTGATTTGCAAAATATAACAAAGAAAAGTGATTATTTAGCAGTAATCAACCATTAAACAATCCATTCTAGCATTAATTCTAGGCCTACGATGCAAGATTCTGGCCATACTACAGTAAAAGGTAAGACAAAATACACTATTAAAACAAGTTTGTTGGTACGATGTAGAGTAGGCATGTTAGGGTAGAGGGACATCACATGACGTCATTCAGCTTAAACGGTATGAACACGCCAAAGGCAAAAACCTGTCTGTGGAAACAGCAGGTTAAGCGATAAGATACTGTTATCCATTTAACGGTAACTTAGCGGAACGCCTGTAGAAACACGCTCAAAGAAAGCAAGTGTTGTCAAGCAAGTAATTTGCTGGGGACATAGCAAGATGTTCTAGGGGGGGGGAGCAGCTGTCCTCCACCCTTTGGCTATGCTATCAGCGTCTGTTGAATAACACAAGTAATTGGGCAACATATCCATTTCCTGAAAATCCATCTGGTCCTTGGTGGACATGTGGCCGAGGGCTTGTGTTTGGTATTGAATATTTAGTGGGGTTTGTCTGGGGAATAGGCTGCAGGGTACTAAAAAAACACACATTTTGGCTCTTTTTATGACTAATTATTATCATTCAATTCCGAAATGCAAACAAAATAAAATAAATAAGTACATTTTTTTTTTTTTCAATTCGGATTTTTTGGGGCCAAATTTCTGAAATACTGGGAATTTCCGGAAGACATACATCCCTGTGTGTTTAGGGCAGGGATATTTGGGGTGCCTATAAAGAGCAATAATAGCTATCATTTAAGATCATTGTGAAGTGCTTTGTTAATTTATGCTAAGGCGCTATATAAATTCTGTGTATCGTTTATATCAGCATGGACAGGGTGGTAAACTAACACAATGTAATTTTATATAGCTTAAAAAATAAAAATAAAAGCAATAGAAAGGACTAGGAAGTAAGTGTGTGTGTGTGTGGGAGGGGGAGAATCTGATGGGAAATGGTAAATAAAAAGCAAATTTGACATTTAAATCATCATGAAAGAACATGTGTGTATTGTCAGTCTTAATGATGCAGTCTTAATGATGCAAACATTCAAACAAACATTTGTTCTTATTCGAACTTCACTTTCGTGAAGATTGTGGCATTGCAGTATAATGTTCAGCTCAGAAACTGCGGAATCATTGGACAAAACCAGTGACACTATACAGTACTTTTTGTGAAAAGCATAGAGTGATTGAAGAATATAGCCAATTCAAAAAGTGAATCCTCATCATGTTTTCCTTTTTATAATTTATTTCAACTTGACATTGCCGAAGTATTATAAATTGGGCTATTACAGTTGAAAAACACCTACCCCCCTATGGAAGACATGACCTCAATCTCTGACACAGGAGGTGTAGATTTCATGGAATATTAAGGTCATGTCTTCCATAGGGATGTATTATGGATTTCAACCGGAATAGCCCAATTAAGTTTCTTAAAGCCATATTATAACATTTCTGTAAAAATAGATTAGTATTTATTTTCCATAAAATGTTAGCTTTTACTGTCAGATATGCCCCCTTTTAATTTTGAACCGAACAAGTGAGGTAAAGCATAGAAAATTGGAATTTACTACTAGCGCCCATGCATGTTACTCCCGCTGTTGTAATACGGTACGATCCTAGGGTGTGTGCGTATGTGTATCCCACACGCCGTGCCGTGTACGTACTGTGCATATGTGTTCGACTAGTATTTCCATCGTAATAATAAAACGACGGTTCCGGCGTTTTATTCAAAATCTCCAGCACCTGAAGTCTTAATTTTTGCAGAGTATCTTTATTGACTAAAGTACATTACAATCGTGTAAAAAGCAGAATTAAAAAAATTTTTGAGGGCGTTCTCCTCAGCAAATGTTATGACTTTAAGTGGCATAAAGTGTTGGTGATCTTCAGAGGTGCTGCAAATTGTAATCTATAAGGCATAATTAAATCTTTCATACATACAAAAGTGCAAACTTACTCTGTTTTGCAGTTGAAGTTTTATGGTTGTAGCTAATTAAACAGAACATTTAATTAGTATTAATTATCATTCATATGTTTATTGCATAAGTGCAATTGTAGGATATTATACTATAGTTTTTACTTATTTAATGTGACAGTGACTGTTTTTTGTACAAAGAATGCAGGAGAAAACTTGTTGAAAAATTCTCTCAAAGATTGTGATATTGCATCAGTGTTGAATAGCATTTTTTTTTAAATGACAGATTCCCCAGCAAACACAATATATCTTTTACAACATTTTTATAACAATTTTCAAAAAGTCACAAGAAAATGTTTAAATAACTTAAAATGTCACATTTATATATATAAAAAAAGTTTATAAAATGTTGTCAAAATTATTATTGTAAAATAAACAAATCAAAGTTTTTGTCAACATTTTATAATGTAATTCAAAAATAATATAAAATGTTTTGTGACAACTTTCAAAAATGTTTTGAAAATGTTATCAGTATAGATGAGATGACCTCAATATTTATTAACAAAGGCAAGGTATATCGATATGCTTGAGTGAACCCCAGTGTAACCATTACACTGTTCAATAGCCTTATTGTGATGTGGCAGGAGTTTTAAAAACACGAGCCCTGAACAAAATTATGATGCGCGCGCATACTGCCAGGCAAAACACAATGGAAATTGTGATGATGCATGCGCATACTGCCAGGCATTGACGTCAGAAGTCAACTCATCTATAGATAATGATGATGCAATGGACAAGGACATAAAAATGTTTTATAACTTTATGCAATATTTTCTGGCAGCCTTGGGCACCCTTATGAAAATGTTACAAAACATTTTAATGTTTGCTGGGTCAATGAGTATTGGTGGTGCTATTTATGCTAATTTATGCTTGAAAAGTGGGAAAACAAATGCAGTGGAAAACAAGACAAACAGTAGTTTAAACCATCCCGCTGCATCCCGGGGGGATGGGGGATAAATCCCCCCAATATTTTGCCGGGGGATGGACATTCATCCCCCCAATGTTGACACCTGCATGTGGGTTTCTGACCAAATTAACCTCATATTTGGCCATTTTATCCCCAAACGGGGCCAATTTTTGTGCGCTAAGCGCGAAATTATCCCACTTTTACACCATATTTCATCAGTTTAGCTTCAATTTGGCAAAATTTTTCGCACGCTACCATCAACTTATTTTGTCGCCAAAAGGTTCTGCAATTAATATACTTCAAGAAATGTTTTCTATCCCCATCACCCCAATGTCAAAAAGAAATCTACGCCACTGGTTTAAACAATATCAATTTAGTTTCATAATATTGCCAGGGGGACTTAAAATTGGTTTGAATTGGAATGTGCCACTGAGAATTTGATCATTTTTTCTCTTTAAAAGTGGACCTATCCATATACCAATTTTGGAGCAAATTTAGGAAATTTTGGTTGCAGTTAGGCAAAAATGTTTTTATATTATTATACTAAAAACCTCAAAATTATGAAGATAACTATGTGAAAATAACCACTTTTATAGTGACTCTTGTGGGTAAATTCTTAATTATTTTTTTTATGGTTAAGATATTCATAACTTTAATTGTTTCACTTTCACACATTATTTGCTGACTTTAGGAAAGGACTTTGCTTGATAATATTGATCTGAGAAAAATTGGTTACAAGTGGATGTTTTTGTTTATTTAAACTACTATCTATCACAGAATTATTGACACATATTCTAAAATTATTTCCAAACACAGTAATAAGGTAGCACACTTCATGTTCTTTTCTTTTGGTAAACAGGCGTAGATCCCAGGTGGGGGGGGGGGATAACCCCCCCCCAATATTTTGCCAGGGGGAGCTTACTTATTTGTGTCTTCTATACTATCCATCATATACCCCTGCATAACGAAATTCAACAATATTCAATATCCAAAGCAATATCCTCACTACAATAGGCCCTAAAAACATAACTCCCCCACCCCACATAATCGCAAATTGACACGAAAGCTTCATTCCAATTCAATTTATTTCAATCAAAACGGTCCTGTCATACACCTTCCCCAATCAAACACATTTCTCTTGCATTTGATCATCATACTCTTCCCTAGAAAAATCATTATATACCAAATCTAAACACCATGGAATTCGCCATATCACGTCTAAGCTCACATTGGCTGCCCATTCCTTTTTAAAGGAATTTTTATTATTCTAAACATGATCTAGTCCGGAATCCATTTAGGATAACACAGAGACTACACTTTTATTTGGTTTTGATTTTGATGCAATGATTATTATACTTTAAAATTGCAAATAAATCTTGTGCATTCATTTTGATTTACATTATAACTATAAGTATCTTGCAAAATACACTTGTGCTTTATTGAAAAACCCTACAAGATTATATAAAAGTATACATTTTTGGAAAGGAAATTAGTCATGAAATTTAAACATAAACACAGATTTGGTGTAAAAACAACAATTTTGGAAAAAATCACACAAAAACCCACATATTTTGCCTCAACTTTTTGTATACACACTGAAAACAAAAGCTTGTTTTTCGTTGTGTTCTACTAATTTAAATTAGTAAAATAAACTGCTTGAGCGCATGCTACCAGGTTTACGATGTCTTACGATATATGTATACTAAGCAGGCGTATGCGAGACTCGTAAATGAAGGAATAATAGTTGTGGAGTAGGTCCTACCAATTGGATTTGGAAGTTCTACGACAATGCAACATTTAGTACAGCATCGATGGTTAGAACGCTGTCATCATGGCGTTTGAACTCGTTGTACCATTTGGTTTTACAAATCTCTGGTGGTTTTACGATGTTTTAAACATTCCCGCTGTTTCGATCATGTGCTCGTGCTTGCAGACGACTGATCGAGTCTGTCGAACTAACCAAGATTAGTAGAAAGAGACATCGTTTTTACGATCTTATAACGTTATACGGCAGGTTTGAAATTAAATAAAGCGTATGCCGTGCGAACAGTTTCATTGGTAAAGCAGACTTGTTCGGCATACCCAACCAATATAATAGCATCGCTAAACATGCCTTACAAATCACTAATTAGTAGAACGAGACATCGTTTTTACTAACTTTTATTTAGTAGAACTTACGAAATAATGTTTTCAGTGCACACTAATAGAAAAGGAAAAATCCAAACTTTGGCATTTGTGTGCTTTTTGTAATCTAGGCACTCCATTCCAGGAACGTTTTTTTATATTAATTTTGTGACTAATTTCCATTCCAAATATGTATACTTATTATCTTGGCTGAATAATTAAGAATAATGACATCACCTTTAATTAATGCATTTCTGAGAGTGCACAGCCACCTTAACCCATTGTTAGTTTGAACCCATCCCAACTCTTTACATAGAAATCCTATGTAAGCGTCACTATGTTGGCTTTGCACTTATGATGGAGTAAAGGACATACAATATTTGTATTGTTCAGTGCTCGGATAGCAACGTTTGCACAGTATTTTTGTGGGACATGAGAGCACAACAGACATATCGAATTGCATTCTGAATGTGAAGAATGTCCTTCTGATATCAAATAATTTTGACTTTTAAATTCGCTATATCATGCGGCGTATTTAGGGGCTTTGGGGTGCCTGCCCCCAGGGTAAAAGCAGAGGCGGCCAAAATGAAGTGGGGGCGGAAGAAAAAGGGGCAGCAAAAACAGGGGCGGCAAAAAGAATTAGTAAATAAAAAAGGGCGGAAAAATTTGATAAAGCATACAATTTTTTGAAAAAATGGTACTAGACATCAAAATGTGCTGCCATTAGGGTGCTAGCACCTGAAACCCTTTTTTTTTTTGCTCTTCACTTTTTCAAACGACCGAGAAAAAAATTGGGTCAACCTTTTCGGGCTGTTGAGGAAGGGGCAGCAAAATTTATTTCAGCCCCCCGGAGTTGGGGCGGCCACGGTACGCTACTGTATATAAAGAAAATTGCTCTTTAATACCAGCTGATGTGTCTCTAATGCAGCCACTCTATTGAACATATATGATATCAGTCCTTTTGATGTGTTAAATATCGGTCCTTTTGACATGGAAGAAAATTTCCCGAATCAGTGGAATAAACTCTACTTGGGATCTTACTACTGTCTGTTCAATTAGCTTAGATTCTTGAATTTTTAAGATATTTGAAAAAATATAAACTTGTGGCCAAAGTCATCAAAGAAAAGTGTTAGCACAGCCTTAGACCTAACATGATTTATACTTTTCAAATTCCCAAGTTCAATTTAAAACCCCATTTCTTTTCAATTTTGCCTCATTTTGGGCAGTTACTTGGGTCCACCGAAAGGGTTCGCGACCTTTTTACAAATTGAGTGGGATGGTCCATTCTCAACTTAGGGCATAGACCCTATCCAATTTAGCAAAACAGTCTGTCCATCAATCTGTCCTGCCATTTCAATTGTTATACCGTTCCGGTTATTGGATAGGTTCTATAGGTGATGATGCATGGTCCACGGTTTTTGTTACACCTAAATTATATGGTGAAATACGTTTTATGCATAACATTATTCTGAGCATTATTTTTTCCTAAACAAGGACATTAAAATTATGGATTTCGTTCTCATTTCAACTGGTTTACAATGTATATTGAGTTTTGTTTAATACCACCATTCCTTCCCAAGAATATCAGCATTCGCTTGACATTTTCAGATACAGTAACTTTGTAAGAAATGTTTTCTGTAACTGTAACCTGATTGTTTTAAATAATATTTTCTTGTATAAAAGTTCTTTTGTTTCACAGTTTTTTCAGTTTGTATTCAACAAACAAAACGAAATAACAAATTGAAAATAAATGTGTAGTTTTATAATAGGCCTATAGGCCTACACCTTCTCAGACCCATTCTCAGACCCATTTGCACAATAAATAAATAAATAAATAAATAAATAAATAAATAAATAAATAAATAAATAAATAAATAAATAAATAAATAAATAAATAAATAAATAAATAAATAAATAAATAAATAAATAAATAAATAAATAAATAAATAAATAAATAAATAAATACACAAGGAATGTATTTATATAAGATGAGCCTATTTTAGAAAACCTTAGTTCCCATAAATAATAGCGTAATGTTTCGACAGTAGGGTTTCAACACAAATTAGGCATACTGGCAAATATTTTGCTGGACAATACTTCCTGATGCGGATGGTCGAATAAACCAATCTTTGCGCATTGTGACATTCGTCCCCATTGCTCTAAATGGATTGATTCCAAAAAGTTTATGGTACCCGCCGTTCTACGGCTTTTTATAAAAATATCGCGGGAAAAGACCAAAATTGAAAAGAAATGGGGTTTTAAATTGAACTTTAGAATTTGAAAAGTATAAATCACGTTAGGTCTAAGGCTGTGCTAACACTTTTCTTTGATGACTTTGACCACAATTTTTTAATTTTTCAAATATCTTAAAAATTCAAGAATCTAAGCTAATTGAACAGACAGTAATATAACTTATCATGCCGACGTATTGTGTAGCCACCTCTACTTTATTGACTTAAGAAAAATATCACAAGTTGCAGCTGGTGTTTGAGTTTTAAAATGGGAAATGCTACATCTGAAACAGATTCATCAGGATCATTCCTAAAAGTCATTAATAGCAAAAGTTCTCAAAGCAGATCCAAATAAATCAGGTACTCACTAGAAATATTTTGATTCCTATCAGGAATCTTGCTCACTCTGGTTTGGTGAGTGATAGTACTACTAGTTGTTATCGGCGATCTTTGTGACTGATCTTGATGAGCTTCACAAGGAAAAATCATCAAATCAATGGCGTAGCGTCACAGAGGCAGGGGGGCACGTGCCCCCCAATTGATTGCAAAATTTAGAAAATCCCAGAGGAAAATAGCTGAAAAATGGCTTGTGGCCCCAATCAGACCTGGTGGCCCCCAATCATGGTCAGTGCCCCCCAATATGATGACCCACGCTATGCCACTGCATCAAATAGATAAAGGTAAAGCTACTGTTTTAGTAGATACCACGAATATGAAGAAAAGCTTACAATTTTGCTCAAAGACATCAGCATGTATACGTATGAAGAGTTTGAGGAAGATACTTCCCCCAGATTTAAAAAGAAGCTTGTTGTCATCTTAAACAGACTTTTGCATGAAAAAATAACCCAAAGGACTAGGATTTCCTTTTTCCACAACAGCTGTCATTTTCTTCATCAGGAGGGGTCAAGAATATGTTGGTGAGTCTATTCTTTCTTGGGCAGAATTTTGTACCCCCTTCTGCACACATACCTGAAACAAACTTGCAAGAATTGTGTGCGGCTGTGTGCTTGATGGAAAGAAGATGCATGCAGAGTTCCGACTATAGCTCTTGATCAGAGCCCTTGCAATACCTTAGAAGATCTAGTGATCCCTGAGTAAAATAAACCCAAGGAAGTGAAATCTCTGCCTGCTTAGACCATTCTATTAAAATTAATACCACTCCGAGTATCACTTACAGAAGCTAGCAAGCAAGACACACGAGCAAAGCGACTTAGCGAGCCTAGCTGGGTCACCAACATCACAGGGCCACAGAATAAACTGCAGTATACACTGTCTACCCCACCCCACCAACCGCGGAAGTCCATGGCCGGACTTCGACAATAGTGTCAGATAATTCTATCAGATGGAAATTAGGTCGTCTTTGGAGCAACGCTAAAGTTAAGTTCTGATAAGAGTTCTGACGGGGGTGAGGTGGGTGGGCGTTTGGATTCACCAGACTAGAGTGAACAAGATACCTGATAGGAATATCAAAATATTTCTTGTGGAGTACCTGTTTTATTTGTTCTGGATCTGTTTTGAGAACTTTTGCTATTAAAGTAAACACTACATGACTATGAAAAAGCCATGGGTAGAAAAAATGTCATAGGAAATTGCGTACTAAGTAGGAGAGCCTCTGTCTCCCTGCTTGCTATGGCATGAAGTATGGGTAAGGTGAATAGATAAAAAAACCTAGAATTAAGTTGGTTAAGCTGACCTACAAAATCAGTACAAAACTTATGATAAAATCCATTTGTTTACCCCTTAGCATTACACAAAGCAAGAAAAACACCATTTACAAAGTTCTTAACAACTTGACACTAGTTGACACTAGTTGCAGCATATTTTTACCATAGATGAGATCAATCAATAGATTGATCAATAGCTATCAATCAATTAATCAATCACTCACTCAATTGATTGATCACTGGAGTATTGATAGTAACTAGCCTCTGACGCAGGTGTTACGGATTCCCAATACCAAGGTTCCAAGCATATATAATGCAGCAGAAATTAGCACCTATATCTAGTTTTGGGAGAAGCCCAGCAAGCCAAGGTAGGTGGATATGGACCCAGGATATGTACCAAGCATTATTGGGCCATTCCAGTTTAACTCCATACACCCCCATTGAAGACATGACCTTAATCTTTCACACAGGGAGTGTGAATTTTAAATCAAAGGGTTACTTGAATGGGTGGCTCCATTTGAATCTACACCAGGAGGGTGAAAGTGCGACTATTGTTCGACTTAAACTACATCATTTTTAACCCCTTCCGTTTCCGTTAATACAGCTTTAGTCTCCTCCACCTTCGCAACACGGCACGTGGAGTGACTGGAATCACAATGACAGCGGAGGAGAATACTAGCTGGTCAGACAATTTAATTCTATCAAGCATATAATACCTGAACAATCACCGTCATTTGATCGATTTACTACAGAATATATTGCATACACAAAATATAATTTTAAAATTGTAAACCTGTTAACTTATATACTTGTGTACTAAAGTATAAGGACACGTGACTAAAATCATGTAGAAGACAAAATGGCCGCTAATCCGCCTATTGTATAGACTTAAACTACATCTTCCGGTTTGTTACGTAATACTAGGATGCCATGCCCTGTCTACACCCACTGTATGGGAGATTATATATGGTCATGTCTTCTGCAGAGGGTCTATGGATGTTAACTGGAATAGCCCATTGATTTATAAAGCACTTGCATAGGTGATATAGGCAGGGTGTACTATTATTAGCTATTGAACTTACCTGTTGTTATAGGGGGAAGTGGAGTCTCCTCTACAGTATAGAAAAATATGTTTTGGTATGTTTTACAACCGGTGTTATCATAGAGTGTACATGTTTAGACAAATAATGCCAATAGTGTATGTCTAAATGTTTAGACAAATTTAATGCCAATAGTGTACGTCAAAATGTTTAGACAAATAATGTTGGATGCCATAAAAGTGAAATCATAATTGATCCCTTTTAATTTACCTGGTGCTAATTAAGGAACAACATTTTACCTGGTGCTAATTAAGGTGCAACATCTACATCCTATACAGCGCTATTGGGGTGCCCGATTGGTACCAATGGCTCTTTCTATACTACCCTGAACATTTGCATAGTCCTTTCATGTAAATGTTGATTATTTATAATTTATTACATCACCAGGGTATGCATAGAAAGTGTCATCAGCATCTAACTGGGCACTGATGGTACTATAGACCACTTGACATCATTGTTTATCAACAAAGGCGAAGGACTGGTCTATCGATATGCTTGAATGAACCGCTACACTGTTCAATGGCTTTCTTGTACTATATGAAATGTGGGGCATGGGTGATTTAAAATGCATGTGCCCTGAGCAAACTATGATGCGTATGGCGTACGCACACTGCAGGGCAAAGAACAATGGAAATTGCCATAATTCGAACGCATACTGCCGGGCAATGACATCACATGTTAGGTGGTCTATAGGACTAATTTGATATGGTCCCTAAATAGCATGTGACTCTTGATCCAGACACGGATTCTTGTTGTTGTCACACACAAGGCAAACATAGCAACCCAGATCTTCACATGACAATAACCTGCGACTAAATTGAAAGACATCACTGTCAATCAAACTCCTTGGCCATTCATTGGTTAGTAGCGCGTAAAACTAAACAAACCGAGTCAAACTAAGTGGCTGCTGAAAAAGGTACTCCAAATCTGTTGCATATCCCCGTACCCTCATTTCCATTTCCCGGGCTCAAAAAATAACTAGATATTAAAGCAATAATGTGTGATTTGCATAAAGAATCGATTTATATTTAAATGTTTGTTTTCACTGATCACATTATCCCCTTTTAATTTCGAGCCAAACAAATGAGGTATAAGAAGAAAATTGCGATTTCATTCCAGCGCATACAATGCGTGTACTACGCTCGCCGATTGTAACCTGTAATACTACACGGGGCATCGTGCTCGATGTGTGTACATATGAGCTGACATCCACGAGAGATGTTAGCAAGCAGTCGATCAATGAACTCTGAATAAAACCGGGTTGACCCGGTTTTAATATAAAAAGTTAAATTTTACTGTTATTAAAGCACTTCAGGCTTAGTCTTTTACGTGGTGTTTTAGTACACCGCTGGGCATTTTAATTATGCAAAAAGTAGAAATCCGAGTAAAATTGAGGCGTCGCTGTGAAGCAAATCACACATTATGGCTTTAATATATCCCACAATAGAGATTTCTACACAAAGGCCAATCAAAAACGTTTATAGCATCTTCCACTATTTCTAGTAGGTAAGCTCTGATGTGGACTGAAACATCAAAGGAGGATATTTCTGATCTATTCTACGGAACCAAACCATCCCCCATTGCACCAATGTTTATCAACTTATTGACTATCTTTAGTCTTCTTCCAAGTCATACATTTCATTGACAAATATTCATAATATCCCATACCTTTGCACAAATAAGTCTTGGATGAAGTCTACTTACTGTCACATTGATCAATCAATCCTTCATCCCCACCACCGGAACCGCATATACAGTCAAAACCTTGATAGATGCTATTGTCTTCATCGCGTGGAGTCAATACACACATATCCGTACACCTGGCTCTATCACATGGGTTGGGCACTGAAAGATAAAATCACATGACAATTTTTAATAACTATTACAGACTGACGCAGTATAGTCCCACCCGTTTTGGGTGAACATTTTCAAAATTGGGGGTGGGACTATACTCAAATTAAAAAAAAAAAAATTCATTCAAATTCAATGCATTTTGAAATCATTAATAGAGTATGACATGAATACAAATTATCAATTTTCATATTAAAAATACAAAACATCTTGAAATTTTTTTTTTTTTTTAGGTCAACCATGAATGAATGATCCTAGCATTTAGGTCTAGGTCCTGGGACACTCCAAAGCCGAAAAAATAAATAACTTTAAATTTTTTTTAATTTATGAAATTTTTCGAAAATTTGGGGTGGGACTTTACTCGAAGGTGGGACTAAACTCGCGTCAGTACGGTACTATGGACCACAATGGTCGCATCCCAATGGCACAGTTTAATAATTAGGGATTCAATCATGTTTCACCGTTGTTCATCACCGTTTAAAAATGACGCGGCCGCGTCGTTTACTTCGCGAGGGCAGCTTTATTTAGCTGCCCGAGCAAAGTAAACCATGCAGACGCGCCGGATGCGAATTGTTAAACGGTGACGAACAACGGTAAAAACATGATTGAATCCCTTTCAACAACGAAAAGAAGCTAAAGATCGTATAATTCACATGATTATTTCATGAGGAATGCAAGGTTCTAGGCATGACGAATTTTACGCGCTTCCACGTAACGCATAGTCTCGCTTGCATTCGCGTATACGCTACAGTAAAAGTGTGGATTCATCACGAATTAACAACGGTTGGCTCCTGTACAAAGGTATAGTAGGACCTCAATTAAATAATCGTAGTGCAATATTTGACCTCAAGTTGCAGAGTATTTGTCAAAGGTCATTTAAATAATGTACAAATGTATTGGGATTAAGAACTATGCCTTAATAGATGAGCATGTTGTAGATCCTAGCGTATACTTTTCTATTATTTAATACTACAACTATTGTGAAGAATGACACACTCTTTTGCCACTTTAGAGCATTAACAATGACTGCATAAACACATAGCGGGGGGGTGGGAGGACTCAAATCATTGGCTCACCCAAATGAAATGAATTTGTGGTCAAATGTAGACACCACACTTCAAGAACTATTTCTGTTGATTTGATTGAAAAAGTAGGTGAGACATGATCATTGATCAATTTTATTGAGCAGTTGCGTGCGCAGCACATTGAAAGTGGGGGGGGGGCCCTGCAGGGGTGTCTGTTCTTCCAGATAATCTAAATTATTCCCTCACCCTACCACAGTGTGTCACATCCTTCCCCAGATTCTTCCCCAACTGGAATCCCACAAAAATGGACCCGAAAGGGAACATTTAATATGCTGGTTGCTATCTACATGTACTTTTCCTCATTTTTCTTGTTACCGCCCATAGGCAGTGTTCTAAGTCGGTAAGTAAAATAAACCCCTGGTATTTTACCGGGTAATTTACCGTAAAATTTGGTAAAATAAAAGACACCAAAGGAAAAGATATTTTTGAGTACAAATCTTAAAACATGATGCATGGTTAGAAAAGTGAAAGGTTTCCTTCAGAAAATTCTGTTTTACCATGTTTACTTGGAATGCATATTAATTTATTAAACTAAATAAGATTGATCGCTACTAGCTCTCAAAAACATGATGCATGGTTAAAAAATCAAAAGGTTTCCTTCAGACAATGCTGTTTTACTTGGAATACATATTATACTAAATGGGATTTATTGCTACTAGTATTCAGGATATCTTAATATAGTACCTTTTGTTTTTATCAAAATTAATAGTTTGCAATGCAATATTGGAGGCCAAATGGTTCAAAAAGGTCTCAAAAACAGACAATGTTGTTTTACTTGGAATACATATTTATACTAAATGAGATTATAATTACTACTAGTATTCAGGATTTCTTAATATAGTACCTTTTGTTTTGATCAAAATTAATAGAATCCAATGCAATATGGGAGACCAAATGGTTCAAATAGGTCTCAAAAAGAGAAAGGTCTCAAAAACATGATGCATGGTTAGAAAATCAAAAGGTTTCCTTCAGGAAAAGGTCTTTACGTAGTACTTTTATTCATCAAGTTTTTACAACAAAAGGGTTTAAGGAATCAAATAGCAATGTTTTTTGTAGGACCTGAGAGCACATCAGACATATCGAACATTTTTGAAATTCGCGATATAATACAAATTTTATGGCAAATTATTAAAATTTGATATTTTTAATAGTTTTGATATTTAACAGTCCTCACAGACAAAGCAAACTTTATACATCTAATGACATGTACTTAACGTGTATGTAGCTGGAATGAAAAGCCGTCCATCAATTGAAAATTGTGACCTTTCATATTGAAGATATACATTTTTTCCCAAAAAGACCTACATTGTTTGGTGTTTTGGGAAAAACAATTTTATATTCAATACAAAAGGTCAAAATTTTCATATGATGGACAGCTTTTCATCCCAGCTACATACACTTTAAGTACATATGTATATCATTAGATTTATACAATTTACTTTGAGGACTGTTAAATTTCAAAAATATCAAAACATGTGTATTATATCGTGAATTAAAAAAAAAATTATTTGATATCAGAAAGACATTCCTTGTATTCAAAATGCAATGCGATATGTCTGATGTGCTCTCAGGTCCCACAACAAATATGTAAAAACATCGCTATGATACATCATCGCTAGTATGACCACTAGTCACCATTGCCCAGACAGGGAAGCATTACTGACCCAACTATTCCCTGTTTTGTTTTGGGCTAAAGCATTCCCTGGTTTCCCTCAAACTAGTTTTTGGGGGGTTGGGAATAGGTAAAAGGCATAGCTAATGCTATGTATCTATTTTAATTCTTCCCAAATGACACTTGATGAATTCACCTACCCTGTAGACCAGTCACTGCCAGCCAGTGACCATCTACATGTATCTCATGCTTCAGTTATATACTTTTTGCCCAAATTAGTTCTCTTTTTTTTTTAAATCTTCCTTGAATCCTGTTGATTTCTGTTTTCTTTTCCTCTCTTTTTTTTTCTTTTTCAAAACACAAAATTCTTCCCCAAAGGAGTAAGATTATTCCCTCCCGTTTAGGGGCGAATAACGGAAGAAGATGCCCCTGGGGCCAGGTTGTTCAGTTCCCCCGAATGGAGTCTGATTAGGAGCAAATTTTGACGCTTTTAACGTTTTCCCCCTGAATGACCAACAAAAGTGGGGGCCATGTGCCCCCTGCCTCCCCCTTTTGCGCACGCCACTGTTATTGAGGCAGTGGAACATAATGACACTTACCGCTATTTACAGGATACCGTCGCTCATGATACACTGTGATATCACCTAGAGTATTGACAGACCTTTGGATTAGAAGCTCCGCTGGATTGTTGACTACATCTTTGCCCATGGCAATGACATAGTTATCACCACTTCTCTGGGTTGTGAAATAAATATTGGAGCCAAAAACGTCCATCTGGTATGGGTTGATTGGACTAAAACTAAACGGGGAACCTGTAATGACAGATGAGAATGACAATTATAGGTTAACCCCATGAGAACTACCTGCCGATTGGCCAAAATGAAGTTTTCATTTTCAATTGGCCCAATCAGCAACATTGTTAGAATAATTTCACCACGCAAAAAAAATTGGGGTGAATTATTTGCAAAGCTCCATTCTGATTGGTGATTAAAGTGAAGATATCATGTAATTGACCAATCAGAGACAATGTTAGATCAGCAGGTAGGGTTAATAAATGCGTATCACTTGTTGAGAGAGCAATTGGACTCAATCATGCACATGGGCTGAGATAAGGCATTCGACTATGGTGTGCGAGATTGCTGGTTCGAAAGCGTTCGACTATGTGCGAGAGGTTACAGGTTTGAACCCTGGTGGTGGCTTAGTATTCTCTCATGGAAAAATTGAGTTAGCTTGAAATTCCCTGGACAAGAAACCAACTGCTAATTGTCTTGTTGTAACACGAACGAAACTGGGGGAGCTGATCCTGGTTGTGAAGGTCAATTGTGGAATGTCTAGGGTGTGTGCTCTTGAAGCTGCAAAGTCCCTGTGAAATTGGTAAATGGTTTCTGGAATGATATGGGGCAGTAGTGGTCAGCGATAACCTCTAAAGTGTGCCGAGGCTTGCGGATCAATGTCTAGGTATTGTGAGTATGTAGCACACTATAAATCACTGCGCTTTAAAAAAAATTATTGTGTCCAGTATCTCGAGCAAAAATGGATCTGCAATTATTAACTTATTGCATACACAACAAAGAATTTTTGCTATTTTTATAACAAAATACTAAACATGTTGGGAAATTTGACTAAGATAAATGTACCCACCTTCAAGGAAAAAGGATCAATTTCAAGATGGAAACGTATAGCGTGTATTACGCAAAACTGCACACAAGTGCAATTATACAATATTTATGCACTCCGTATTTTGTTCTAATTGCTTTTCTAATTGGCAATGTAGTTTTAAGAGTGTATGAATACCAGGGAAAGCAGTGGCGTAGCATCATAGGGCCCCCCCAATCGATCTCAAAATTTAGAAAATCCGATAGGAAATTTGCCAAAAATGGCTTGTGCCCCTCCCCCATCAGACCCGGTGCCCCCCAATCATGGTCGGTGCCCCCAATGTGATGACCCACACTACACCACTGAGGTAAAGCACTATTGCATGAAAACAACATAGACTTACCCATCTCAGAAACTACCTTAGGGCTCTCATGCCCTAGCTCTTTTACAAATTACTTTCAAAAGGCCCCCCTCCATGGATTTTACAGGACTTTCAATGCAAAGTCAGGTTTTAGGCCCTATCATTTTTACATTCATCATTAAATATATAGATTTAAACCATATTATCAAGAAATACGATATTGGAGTGTCCACTAAAAGAGATCAATTGATGGATTTAAAAGGACTTTCCAGACCTGGAATAATTGTTTGAAATTCCAGCAATTTTAAGTAGAGTGGAAGAAAAATACAGCAAATAATTATTTGGGATAAACAAAATGTTGTTGGGTGAAACATAGCCCAATCTTAATCTCAATAACCGAGGCTATAAGTCAAATTCAAGATTCCAGACAATTTTTGTGTAATGGACCAAAAACCTGCATTTTTAGAGTGTTTGTGTATCCTACAAAATAATCAACAACCTACGTAATTGAAAAGATTGCGCCAGTATCCTGACGTTTTGACCGTCCCAGCCAAAGTAACCAATAATATCTGCTTTTTGATCGCAAAAGTACACCGTCTGGTTGCTGTTGAAATCAATGGTCAATCCTGTTGGTTGTACAAATCCTCTGTATTCTATTTCTCTTCTTCTTTGTCCATTCATCCACGCCATTTCTACCTTGGCTGTATCGGATACTGTCGATCCTAGATCGCTGAAATACATTAGCCTGCAAATGGTTGGGTAAAAAAGCATAATAGGTATGGTTAGAGAAGCAAAAAAGATTTAATCTCAGAAAGAAACAGATGTTTAGGATGAGCTTCCATCTCTCAAAGATGAATAAAAGAGAGGAAGAAAATGAAGGAGAAACAGAAGGAGAAGAAAGAGGAGGAGGAGGAAAAGGAAAACGAAGAGGTTGAATGAGGAGGAGAAGATGAGGAAAAAGGAGGAAGAAGAGGAGGGGAGGAGGAGGAGGGGAGAAGAGGAAAGAGAAGACGAAGAAAAGAAAAAAAGAAAAGAGGGAAGTGAAGAGGCAGAGGAGGAAGAAGAAAGAGGAGGAGGAGAAAGAAGAAGGAGCAGGCGCGTAGCAAGCGGGGGGACAGGGTGGACGAAGTCCATGGGCCCCGAGGGTTCAGGGGCCCCAAGCAAAAGAGAAAATGAAATAAGCGCTAATTAAGGAGATGCTAAAAGGCAGGACCGAATTTATCTGGGCCCCGGATCTGTGCCAGTCCAAAATTTGCAGGTGCCAAACTCACTGTAAGGAAAGCATGTGCACTCAAGAAGCCAAATTTGGTTTACAAATTGGGGGCCTAATTAAGACCGACTGTGGTGGCAGGAGCATTGCAAATTAGAGGGAGATAAGCATTATTATTTTGTTCCAATCTTACTAGGACATTTGCGCGCGAAATAAATTTTTAATGTTAGGCCACTTTAGCCTAAAATGAATGTGCATTTTGCTATGTGAAGGGCTAGTATGATAAGGGCGAAGCGCGCAAAATTTTCCAATTTTTACCATCTTTTGGTCCAAAACATGGTGCTTTCGGGCTAAGAGGAACATGCACAGGGCAATTTTTAGGGCCCACTGGTATAATGGTAAATCCGGCCCTGCTAAAAGGGCCCGCACTATTTCTTGTCCATGGGCCCCCGAGGCTCTTGCTACTCCCCTGAGAAGGAGGGGGAGGAGGAGGAGTATAATGAACTCCCACCTACATGACACATATTTGAGCTTCTTTGCCAAATTGCTTAAGTTGTCAGACAAGTATAAACCTGTCAAGCGCTCATCAAGATTAACATAGACTTTTTCAGGATAAAACCTAATTCATTTTGCACATGTACTGCCCCTTGTCTATGTCTATGGAGTATCATAATGGGCTGCCCCTTGCCAAATGACATGTAAGCAGATTACCCTTTATGATTTACTCTGTGAAGAGTTGTTTATAATAGCTACAGGGTGTTCCTGAAAGAACGGTATAATCAGAAACGTAATTGTTTGGGTATCCGGCCCTGCTAAAAGGGCCCGCACTATTTCTTGTCCATGGGCCCCCGAGGCTCTTGCTACTCCCCTGAGAAGGAGGGGGAGGAGGAGGAGGAGTATAATGAACTCCCACCTACATGACACATATTTGAGCTTCTTTGCCAAATTGCTTAAGTTGTCAGACAAGTATAAACCTGTCAAGCGCTCATCAAGATTAACATAGACTTTTTCAGGATAAAACCTAATTCATTTTGCACATGTACTGCCCCTTGTCTATGTCTATGGAGTATCATAATGGGCTGCCCCTTGCCAAATGACATGTAAGCAGATTACCCTTTATGATTTACTCTGTGAAGAGTTGTTTATAATAGCTACAGGGTGTTCCTGAAAGAACGGTATAATCAGAAACGTAATTGTTTGGGTATCTTAACGCCACAACTAAAAATAACTAAATACTTGGTGTGGTTGAAGAAGTAAGATGGCCTAATGCGCATGATAAACGCATGATGAGTCTGGTGTTATTGATAGATATTGACTCTGTGGAAAGGCTTGAAAATGAGGGAGTTTCATAAAATTCTTTTATTTCCAAAACAGAGCAGTCAATTGTCAGAATTCATGTGTGCCTCAACATCACCAGTTCCCGGCGATACATTCTTTCAGGGACACCTTGTAGTAGGAGATTTGGTGGCTCTGTAAAGAGCCATTCATGCCGATGTCCCTTCTCCACTGAGAGGTTGTTGGCTCTGGTGAGCATGGTTTATATTAGACACCCTTTCCTACTTAATGCTCTACGTGCTATCCATGCGCTTCAATGGAAAAAAATTCAAGTTTTGAAATATTTTCTCAAAATATCAAGAGCTATCTTAAGAACTACTGAATCAATACTAGGCTTGTTTGTACCCATTTTCTTGCATTTTTCATGCTGATTCCAAATATGGTAATGAAAAATTAAAATTATGAAATTTTTGAAATTTTGAATTTTTTTTATTTGTCGTCTGCAGTCGACACCCGCGTGGAGAGAGTTAAGATTCTTTCTTTGCTGCATTTTCAGTTCTGTTTGACTCACCCTTTGTCAGGATTGACAGCTAATCCAGTAGGCCTCTCTAAATTGTCTGAGATAATGGCAGCCTCTCTGTAGTTGTGCAGGTTACCGGTTGCTTGTAGGACGGCAACCTTTGGACGTGTGTCTGCGACTCCTCGACGTGTTCTCCCCTTAAGAGTGTCTCTACCTTTTTCTCCATGGTCTGCGATGTATATGTTACTGTAACAAGATTGCGGATTAATAATTATATGATTAAGGATATGTGCAATCCATACTGTATGGGTAAAGTGTTGGTATGTGGCTTTGATATGAAGATCATGCTTTTGACCATTAATTAGCATGGTCATCTGAAACGGAGGTTGTATTTGCAAAGTGCATGATTTGATTTGTTTGTGGTTGACAACCCTGAATAGCAAGAGAAAGCCTCCTGTGAAGCTTATTTCCATTGAGGTCCATTTGAACACCAAGATTGGATATGGGACAGTCAGAGGTTAACACCGGGGTACTCAAGTTTGGTTTTGGTAGGGACGTGCGCTGAGATTTTGGAAGTGGACCCATAAATATACCAATTTTTCAAAAAATTTGGACCCATTTATATACCAAAAGTCAAAATTTTCGGCCAAATTTAACCAAAATTGTCTTAGTTTTTACAAATTTTCCCACAATTTTGGGAAAATTTTGGCTAGATTACGGAAAAATTGGGGTGTTTTCCGAAAAAATTAAGAAAATTTTGAACAAAGGACCCATTCATATACCAAAATAGGCTTTGAAAAAGGGGTCATTGATATACCAGAAGGCTGAAAATGCTACCCATGTTTGCACGCCCCGTATGGTCATTTGTACTGAGTACCCCGGGTTAACACCCTACTCTTCTTGAAACTGACTGTGTATAGGTAGTGCATTTCTATATATGTGACAGATGGCATAACATCGATCCCCTCCAAAGGAATGAATTCTCTTCTGGTTCATTATTACCGAACTGTAATTGGCTCTGGTGCATGAGAGCTTGACAGTATATGTTCAAGCCCCTGCAGTGTCTATTTAAATAGGTGTGTTTAGACGGTAGCTTAGTTTCGAATGTAACTTACAAGCGAGCCAGCAATTAAATTATGCTACAAGCGAGTGTGTGTCCACACAGGACTTACTTGTAAGCCAACTCAAAAGTAAGCGTGACCTTAACTGGTAAATTATGCCATGATTATGCACAATCAGAATAGGATTGGGTCATCAAGGTCATGCAAGTCTTGTTCACACTGGCCTTACATTCGAATGTAGCTCGCTACATGAAAGATATCTTACATGTAAAATCATCACCTGTAACTTACATGTAGCTACATGCGAGTGCGTTTACGGGCACTACATGCAAGTTTAAATTTGAATGTACTTACAAGCGACTTGGAACAAGCCTTATATTAATGTGGAAAACTTGAGCTAGCATGTAACTCCTATGGGCATGGAATTTACTGCTATATTGTTCTGATCTACCCATACGAAACCTAAAGAGCTGATCCTGGCTGTGATGGTTAGTATATATAGGCTGACTAGGGCCTGTGCCTGTATTATAGAGCTGCATCCTTGAATGATGCTAAATGGTTTAAAAGGTGTGTCTTTGTCCAAACTCAGCTGATCCTTGCTGTGATGGTTATCCTATATGTAGGCTGATTAAGGTACTGTGCCTTGTATATAGATCTGTATCCCTGAATGATGCTAAATGGTTTATAAGGTGTGTCTTGGTCCAAACTCAGCTGATCCTGGCTGTGATGGTTATCCTATATGTAGGCTGATTAAGGTACTGTGCCTTGTATATAGATCTGTATCCCTGAATGATGCTAAATGGTTTATAAGGTGTGTCTTGATCCAAACTCAGCTGATCCTGGCTGTGATGGTTATCCTATATGTAAGCTAATTAGGGTACTGTGCCTTGTATAGAGCTGTATCCCTTAATGATGCTAAATGGTTTATAAGGTGTGTCATGGTCCAAACTCAGCTGATCCTGGCTGTGATGGTTATCCTATATGTAGGCTAGTTAGGGTACTGTGCCTTGTATAGAGCTGTATCCCTTAATGATGCTAAATGATTTATAAGGTGTGTCTTGGTCCAAACTCAGCTGATCCTGGCTGTGATGGTTATTCTATTATGTAAGCTAATTAGGGTACTGTGCCTTGTATAGAACTGCATCCCTGAATGATGCTAAATGGTTTATATGGTGTGTCTTGGGGCAAATTTAGCGGTCAACGACTTTTTGTTAAGTGCAATAATCTTATGTAATTGCACTTTATCAATCCCCTTGCAACATGTACACCTGATGGTTTATTGGGCTATTCCAGTTGAAATCCATACACCCCCTATGGAAGATGTGACCTTAATCTTCCACACAGGGAGTGTGAATTTCAAATGGAGTTACCTGAATGGGTGACTTGAATTTGAAATTACATCCCCTGTATGGGAGATTAAGTTCATGTCTTCCATAGGGGGTGTATGATTTTCAACTGGAATAGCCCATTAGCTCTCACTATGGATCACAATAGCCTCATCCCAATGGCATAATTCAATAACCTTAATTGAACAATCATGGTGCAAAATTTGACCTCCAGTTGCAGAGTATGAGTTTTTGTACCTAAATTGTTGAAGGTCGTCCAATGAATGTACAAATGTATTGGGGATAAAGAACTCTGCACTGATAGATGAGCATGTTGTGGATCCTAGTGTCTGACCACTTACTTGGTAACCCAGTCTATAGCAATACCAACAGGACTGTAGAGTTGATCAATTCCCAAGTTATTAGGTGCATTATTAGGACTTTGATTGCTGCCCACTTCTTTCAAAGCATTTTGAAGACGGTCTAAGAAATAAACCCTTTCTGCAGTTTGGAAAAAATGGAACAAGAAGAAGAATGTTAAGAAGAAAAAAGTATTTGTAAGTAATTTTGCCAAAAATGAAACAGACAGTGTCAAGGCCATACTGTGCAAGATTAGTATGGACTATTCCAATGTGGTTATCAAAATTGATTTAGGCCTTAATCCTCTTCACGCGGGTGTCGACTGCAGACAAGAAATTTTTATAAATTCAAATATTGTAAATTTTCATGACCATATTTGGAATCAATATGAAAAATGCATTAAAATGAGTACAAACAAGCCTAGTATTGGTTCTTAAAACAGTTCTTGATATTGTGAGAAAATATCTCAAAACTTGGACTTTTTATGTTAAAGCCTATGGCTAGCACGCAGAGCATTAAGTGAAACAGGAAAAAGCATCAGGCTATTCCAGTTGAAATCCATACACCCTTTATAAAAGACATAACCTTAATCTTCCACAGATTTCAAATGGAGTCACCCATTCAGGTAATCCCATTTGAAATACACACTCCTTGTGTGAAAGATTAAGGTTATGTCTTCTATAAGGGTGGTATGGATTTCAACTGGAATAGCCCAATTGTGTTTTCATTTTCCTTAAAGCCATATTATAACATTATCATACAAAATAGATTAGTACTAGTATTTCTTAGCCATAAAATGTTACCTTTTACTGTCAGATATATCCCCTTAATTTTGAGCCGAAAAAAAGGCAATGTCGCCAATAAGTATCACTCCTTCGGTTGTGTTATGCTACTATCCTTTTTTGTGTAGATCACCGTCCCGCACGCCATGTATGTACTGTGTTATGAACATTGCGTAATAGGGCCTATGTTCAACTAATATTTCCTTCGTAAAAATAAAATGACGGTTCCTACATTTTATTCAAAATCTCAGATTTTAACATAACTACAATACCTAGGGTCTTGATTTTTGCAGGGTATGTTGGTTTAATAACGTACAATATAATCGTGCAAAAACAGAATTTTGAAAAATATTGAGGGCGTCCTCCTCAGCAAATGTTATAATATGGCTTTAAAAGTCTGTGCACCCTGCAACTTGCACTCAAAATGGGATCGTGACCAGTGGCGGCACCACGGGGGGCTTATGTCCCCCCCAGTCAGAACTCTTGCCCCCCTGTTGCACCCTGTAAAAAACAAAATTATGAAAATTTCACCTTTTTTGCGGTAATTTTGTGAACAATTTGTTGATTTTGCCCCCCCTGAAATTCACTTTTTCCCCTCGAAAAAAATTCCTGGCGCCGCCACTGATCGTGACCAAACAGACGATTACGAATCCATTGAAGTCGTAAATGTTTCTCATTATTTTCCATAAATGTTAAAAGCAAGCAAATCTTACGGTGTCTGAAATTGTAGTCAATGCCTTCCACCTGCCTTTCATTGAGGACAAACTCAACACCTTGCTGTCCACCTTGTGCTGAGGGGTAATACTTGATGATGGTGTCCCCAAAACTAATCAATATAAATTCTTGTCCTGTATTGATAAATTAAGAGAAAAACAAATAGAAGTGAGTATGTGAATATATCAATAAATATAACTATAAAAAAAGGTCAAAACTTGGAAGAGTTGTCATTAGGTTTCACTGCCTGAAAAGAATTGTTCACTTCTCACCTCAACAGTAATAATTCTTGTAGTGAGGGATCAACATTTAAGCACAAACTGCCTCAGGCAAAACTCATGCCTGGGAACTAAATACCACACAAGGTCATTTTTATGTAACTCATTGACCATCTGTTGACAGATGCTAACCCCAGGAGGGAATTCAAGTTGTGTTCAATTCTTTTCAGGCAGTGAAACCTAATGTGAATTTGTGTCTTTTTTTTCTCTTCAATTGTGAAGCATGGAAAATGAATCCTTTTAAGAGCCATTAATTTTACAGTAGATAGGTAAACTGTTCATAGAGCTACATTCAAATAATATCAAGCCACATTTGTATAATTAAAGACAGAGATAAAAAGAATTTAGCGCGTCTGATGTCACTGTCAATTACGATCCTTGATTGCTTAACACAGGTTAATCAGCGCGTAAAAGAAAGACCGATCTATCTGGTGCTGATCGGATAAAAGGAATAGCAGCAAATGGCGAAAAATTCCGTACTTTTACAAGGCAAAAAGCAGCTTTTCTAGGCATTGTGGACATGGTGCCTTCGGTTAAGAAAGTTTCCTACAATAAAGACCTACCTTTTGAGATGGTTTGCATGTCGAAAGGTGCAAAATTAACAATAAGGCGCTCGGTTATAAATCCGCGTTCAGCAAGTCATCATCACGACACTTGTAAACAAACCGTGCTCGAATTTGATTGACAGATGACGTCAGACGCGATAAATTCTTTTTATCTGTGTCTTTAATTATAGTAGTACTGTACACATACATACCATCACTGCTACATAAGGTTCCATTTGATTCTGGGCTCCTGTCATAGAAACCATCTGCACACGCGCATGAATAGTCTCCTTTCATGTTGTAACAGATCTGTGGGCATGGCTGGTTTGCACACTCATCAATATCTGAAGGAAATCAGGAAAAATTATAAAGCAATTTTTATTTCAGCTATAAACCAGATCAGCAGCCATGTTTGAAGATTTCCAACTTTATTTCTACAGTCAGTAGACTACATCTTTCAGTTGCTTACACTGTCAGTGTGTTGGTGATATGCTTGTAGTGAAGACTGAAAAACTTACTGCTCGTATCCAGTAGCAGCACCAAGAATTTTTTTTCGGGGCAAAGGGAATTTCACAAAATCAACAACACATCAAAAGTGGGGGAGGCAAACTGGGGTGTCGCCACTACTTGTATTATGTCAGACTCAGGAAAATATTATCGCGCAATTTTGTACCACGCCCTTGTACCGAGATGTTGTGCTAAGATTGCGTTCTGAAGTTCTAAAAATATGTGTTAAAAAACAAACGCGGTCAAAATGTTAATTTGGACACAACTGTGCAGTCTCAGATTACTAGAATCTGGTGGAAAAGTCTGACACTTATTTAACACATAAGTTTTTCATTTGTCAACCCAGAGAGTTGACGAACGAGGGCAGGAGTCTATATATACAGTATCTATATAGATTAAGAATGTGTAAAGATTATACAATAGGTGACTCCACACTTGATCAGTGGTGTAGCTAGGGGTTGTGGCGCCCAGGGCTAAGGATACATAATGGCCCCCCCAAATCTTGAAACCGTGTGTAAAATTTGCACAAATAGGGCCTATCACTCATTAATTTTGGTTATAATGAAATTGAATATCGGTCTTAAATTGATCTTTCAAATAATTTTGTGCTCACACACAAAAATTTTGACTTTCAAAGCTAAAAGGGCGCTCGGAATAAATGCTGAATTGGTCAATTTGGCACCCCCACCCTAAGGGTGGCGCCCAGGGCATGTGCCCCCTTCTGCTCCCCTGCTATGCCACTGCATGCACTTAATTTGTTGGGAGCGGCATTCTTTTCCTCGATCTTTATCTTCAAATCTGTTTCTCTCTTTTCTTTTTCATATAGGCCAGCATGCTATAATAGGCTTTTTAGCCTGGCTGGAGCATATTGTTTATAAGCCTGGTCCCATCAGGACCTGAGTGTGTCTCTGCACGGAATGACCATTTAAGCAAACAAACAAACAAACAAACAAACTGTACCATGGGATTCTTACCAATGCATTTTTTGGGATGGGTTGGATCGGTTGCATATCCATCATCACATTTACAATAGTAACCACCCAATGTATCAATACAAGTATGCTCACATCCTCCGTTAGTCGTGCCGCATGTACCATTATCTGAAAGAATAATAGCAATTCTTTAAACATTTGTCATTTTTCCTTTCCTTATATCAGACAATACAGTACAACTGGGTGCATATAGAAGGCTTTATGTGAGATTACTGCATGCATGCACATGCAACTGCGCCTTCTATATGCACCCATTATACTGTATTGTCTGATATAAATGATTTTGCATCTGCATGTGAAGGATTGCGGTGTACAGTGCAATGTCTTCGTTCGATCTTCGTTCAACGCAATATGTACGCATGCTTAATTAGTTAATCAAGATTAACTTATCTTCATCGAATGAAGACATTTTCTAATGTGAACAGGATCATAAATGTGCACGCAGTGGTGACACCAGCAAAAATTAATTAGGGGCTTCATAAAATTGGATGATAGCAGGGGTTAGCTAGCTGGGGGAAAGAGTACTGCATATCACTGACTCAATGAAAAATAGTAAAAACATAAACATGCATTTCCATCGTAAGTGGAACAGAAAATAATTTTTTAAAAAGGATGCATCAAAAACTTAAATTCAAAAATAAACACAGCTTTTTTGGTCGGGCTGGACAAAATAAAATTTCGGGGGCACGGACGAGAAAAAAACCCAGTTGCATCATACAATACATATAGATTGTATGTCTTCGAGCTTCCAAAAAAGGCTTTACTGGGACGATGTGGCCTTATTTTCACAATGTGCGTGCGTAGCGTGTAAAAAATTTGTATTTTACACTATTTTGGCCCATGATCGGGCTAAATTTTGGTGGAAAAGGGGCTCGTTGCCCCTTTTCTATATTCATTTGCCCTCCTGATTTTCTCTTTCATTTTTTGTCAGAGGGGCACTTTTTTCTTTCATTTTTTTTTTGGGGAGGTGGGGTCAGTGTCATAGCTGTGCACCTGTCTTTTTGGACGGGCAGCTTTCTCCTGGGACAGGCAAAATTAATACCTCTGAAAGATACTAAATTCTAACAATTTGAAGAAGTTCTGTGAACTCAAAACAAGAGCAGGTAAACAGATCAGTCTATAGCAATAGCTATTTGAACTGACTGAACCCCCAGAATGAGTAGAGGTCTGGCTTGTGTTTGAGGATCAACATTTGGCAGGCAGTTTGGGTGAAAATGATGGGCACTTATCAAATCCTAGCTAAGACCCTGCGTATGGGTGGGGTGGGGTGGGGTAGGGCGGGGACAGTCAACAAATAGGGTATTTCCAACCAACCTACCCCTAGAACATTAAGGTTAATAAACAAAACAACACCATATAAAATAAACAAAATGAATAACAAAATTAGACCTAAACGAAGAACTATAAACTTAAATAGATCATTTACAATCATCTATCAAATTTAGTAGGCCTATGCCAGGCCCGTACACGGGGGAGGGGGGTTCTGGGGGTGCCCCCCAAAAAATTGGAAAGTATACAAAAAGTCCCAAAAATTAAGGATTTTTACGCTTTTTTGGACCAAAAAGGTCCAAATTTTGTCCACTTTTCACAAAATCGCCCCCACCCGGGAAAAAAGTCCACTTTTTCAAAATCAGCACCCCCAAATGAAATCCTGCGTACGGGCCTGGCCTATGCCCAGAGATGATTTTATGATTTTTTAATTTTTTATATGAAAAAGATTATATGAAATAAAACTATATCATTAAACTAAGGTAAATAACAAAAATATCTCAGCAACAGGTAATATTTCAACACTGAGGATGTTGTGATTGAGACTAAAAAATAATGTGCCATGCCAACATGTCATGCATGGGATAATCATTGGGTGGGCACACTCACCTGAAGATTATATGAAATAAAACTATATCATTAAACTAAGTTAAATAACAAAAATATTTCATGCAACAGGTACAGTTTTCAACACTGAGGATGTCGGGATTGAGACTAAAAAATAATGTGCCATGCCAACATGTCATGCATGGGGGGTAATCATTGGGTGGACACACTCACCTGGACCCCCTCTTCCATCTGAGTAAACATGTACCATGAAGAATTGGTTGCACAAAAGGAACAAATATTATTTGTTGTCTCATATGAAATATTAATGAGCTATTCCAGTGGAAATCCATACCCCCTCTATGGAAGACATGATGTTAATCTGCCACACAGGAGGTGTACATGGAGTCACCCAAGGTAGTCTTATTTCAAAATCACACTCCCTGTGTGGAAGATTAAGGTCAAGTCTTCTGTATGGGGGTGTATGGATTTCAACTGAAAAAGCTGTATTTGACTCCAAAATTGAAATATATAGCAGATTCTGGTGAGGCTCTTTGCTGATACAAAACTTTTTAATTTCATCGTGCGATGCTGCAATGTTTTAAAAGCATGTGGAGTCTGCATCTCCTTTTATGGTCATTCTGCCAACATTGATTTTCCAGCAGCCAATCACAAGCCTGCACGGCTGCGATATCGCAGTGCGATGCTATAAAGTTGAACAAAATCCAACTCCATCGCAGACCGAAATTTCCACCGCACGATGAAAATTTTTACCACTGAGCTCATAAAAACCTGGCTCAGATTTCAGTTTTTATAGCATTGCAGCGCGCTGAGATGTGGAGTAAGAACCGGACTTAAGTCGTGGTTGATGGTCACAAATGTGGATCAATGAACTATTTGCAGGTCCATAACAGGCCAGATTTACTTATGGGCCAGATGGACTTTGGAACAGGGCCCCCAAAATGAAGATATTCTCTTTTTCATTGGTAGTATTGAAATGTTTAGATATACAAATCATATTTGCCAAAATATGTTGTATTCCAATCACAGTAGGCAAATGTTGGTACATTCTGCATCTCAGCTTCTGTGAATGCCAACGTACAGCATCCTACCCCAAAAGGCTCCCACTGTTCGCTTCGAATCTTGCCCTTTACAGGCCTCAACATCACCTCACGTTGAGTTGGTGGCCTCCAAATTTTGGCCTGGCACAGGGCCCCAAAACAGGTGCATCTGGCCCTGCCCATGAGAATTGTAGAGATCCTGTAGATTTCAACCCCAAGGTCCGTATGCACAAAAGATTTAGACCGGGTCTTAAGTTAGGCCTGGTCTAAGTGGAATTTAATCTCAGGAGACAGGACATTTTCCTTTACATTTGCTTAAGTTATTTTGTATTATTTTTTAACTTTGCATTAAAATCTTTAGAATTTGCTAGCTACTATTGGAAGAAAATAATAGTAAAGGACCATTCCTGATGGAACTAAATTCCACTTAGACCAGGTCTAACTTTAGACCCGGTCTAACTCTTTTGTGCATACTGACCTATGGGTCCAAATTTATGACCCTTAAAGATTTTGGCTTATGTCAAACACTGATATATTCACTTACTGCAATTCTGTTCATCAAAACTGTTAACACCGCAATCGTTTTGTCTATCACAAACTTTCTCCAGCGGAATACAGAGGCCATTAGCACAATTAAATTCAGTGTCAATATCACAAGGTCTATCAGTATCACCTGAAAGAAATAGAAACAGATTTTGAGTTTTAATGTTTTTTTATGGTGATCCTATAAACACACTTCAAAAGTTAAGTTTGAGGGGAAAAAAACATTTTGGTATAAGGCTGCGATTACATAGAAGTATACATTATACGGTATTTGTCGCTATACGATTAACGCTCATTCGGGCAGGCTGAGTTCACATAGTATACTCCTATGTGAACTCAGCCTGATCGAATGAATGTATTTCGTATAGCGAATACCGTATACTTCTATGTGATCGCAGCCTAATGAATGCATCATAATTACCATTGTGCTATTCCAGTTGAAATCCATACACCCCCTATGGAAGACATGACCTTAATCTCATGCACAGGGAGTGTAGATTTCAAATGGAGTCGCCCATTCAGGTAATCCCATTTGAAATTCACACTCCTTGTGTGGAAGATTTAGGTCATGTCTTCCACAGAAGGTGTATGGAATTCTATTTGAATAGCCCATTTACCAACTTCAAAGACCCTGTGATGGGATCTCAATTACTAGGGGGTATCCAAAGGTTTTTGAAATCACCCAGAAGGAAAGGAGCTATATCGATGAAACTTTGTCAGTGTAATTATTGGTCCTTATGTACATCATGGTCCAGAAATGGTCTCATAAGTATGTTTACTTTCTTTACAGGTGGCGTTAGATGGGCAGTAGGCGCATAACCGGCAAGATGGTGAAAATTGAGGCACGCAGCGTGATTAAGTTCTTGCATTTGAAGGGATAGGCCTACAATGCCCAGAAAATCTATGGTGAAATGAAAGCTATCTACGGTGATGATTGCCCATCATATGGCACTGTTGCTTTTTGAAAGAGCTGACGTCCATCACTTACAGATGATGCGGCCACAGTGAAGAAACTCAAGAAAGTGGAGGATCTTATCATGAAAAGGTTATGTACCTACTGCCTATCTAGCGCCACCTGTAATGAAAGTAAACATAATTATGAGACCATTTTTGGACCATAATGTACATAAGAACCAGTAACACTGACAAAATTTCATCGATATAGCTCCTTCCCTTCTGGGTGATTTCAAAAACTATTGGATACCCCCTCGTATAATTACATGACTTACATGCGTTCTCATCACTGTTATCAGGACAGTCTTGTGTGTTGTCACATCGTTCCCATTCAAAGATACAGTGAAGGCCATCGTTACAACGCCAGCGGAGATGCTCAGTATTGCACTGCTGGTTCACCACATCTGTTGGGTACAACAATTTTTCACATGATTAGCGTCAATACACAGGGGCGGCATCAGGGTATTTTGATAGGGGGGCAATAAAATTTTGAATGATTGTTATGCGGCGCAACAGTGTCTGAGGGGGGGGGGGTGTGCCCCCTTCAGAATTTGAAAAATGAAAGCACAAATGAAGCCATTAGATGCAAAATTTTCACCCTTTTTTGGGTTATTTATCTATTTTCCAACTGCATATTTTTATAGATTTCATTCATGTGTTAGTAGCCTATGGTGAAATGCACCTCCTCAAACATTTATTTATCTATTACTATGCAGGAGCATGCCCAGAACCCGGGGGGCTTAAGTCTGAATGAAAAATGTTTAAGACAGGGGGGTGTCTGAATTAGAAAACTTTTGAAAGTGAAAGCCCCAATGGAGCCATTTGGTGCAACATTTTTACACATTTATTGGTTATTTTCAGAGCATTATATTTTAACAGATTTCCAACTGAGCCGTGAATTTTAGTTTTATATGAACATGCATGATCAATAACTCGCAATCAAAGCCTAAATGAAGGCATTTGGTGCAACATTTTTACATTATTATTGGTTATTTTGGAGTATAGGCCTATTATATGCATCTATTTATAGGAATATTTTCCATTCAGCTCCATTCTTTGGAAATTTGACCGAAAAAGTGGCTATAAAATGTGTTCAAATTTCCTTCAAAATTTGTGAAATAGGCCTATGGATCCACTTTTGGGGTGCTTTTTCTCCCCTTTTGATAAAAAAGCGCAGGATACTATGCCCCTGCCCCCACTGGCTATGCCACTCTCACTCCCCTCTCTCTCTCTTCCTTCTCCCTTCTCTCTTTCTCATTCTTTTTTTTTTTAAGACCCAGTGGGCCGCAGCCCCCAAAGCCCCCCTGGGCACACGCCTGATACGTACCGCAGTTAGATTCCGATTCATCACTCTCATCTGTGCAGTCAGGCTCTCCATCACACACCCACCATTTTGGAATACACACTGTGTTATCGCAGGTAAAGAATTCATCTGCTGGACACCATAAACCACCAGGAAATCTTGTAGCTGTCAAAATGGAATACATGTATAGCATATTGTCATATTAGTACAACTAGGCTTTACCAGTTGAAATCCACACACTCCCTATGGAAGACATGACCTTAATCTTTTACACAGGGAGTGTGAATTTCAAATGGGGTTACATGATGGGTAACTCCATTTAGAGGTTAATAACTGCGCATCGGTTATTTGGAGGGCATTGTGAAATATCTAGACATTTTGCCTTTGGAACCGAGGGATATTCCGAGGTCCAAAGCAAAATGTTTAGATTTTTCACAATGCCCGATTTATGATACCGATGCAAAGTTATTAACCTCATTCATAACAAATCACTTTGATCTTTTAACTTTACAAAATAACACAAAATTTTCCTCAAAAGTTTGTAAAAATAAACAATTTTAACATGTTCCCTTTCCCAAAATCGACCAGGCTAAAACAAGACGACCAATAACAAAAGTGCGTATCAGAATCTGTGCAAATATGGTAGCGCGCAATCCAAATCTGGCAGCCAGCGCTAGCGCGAGTTTATTGGACGCACAATACAGCGCGCTTGGAAGTCAATTGTGTGCGACATTGGAACAATTACGCATTTTGCGGTCAATTGTGAGATATTTTTGACCTCGGTTTGCGTTCGCGTTTTCACAAATAATAAAATATGATTGGATCGCACGCATCAAGTTTATTAATGAGGTTATGAAATGAAATCATCTACTCAATGTGTGTGTGGTAGATTAAAGTCATATACGGTCAAATTTAACACTGTACAAACAAAGATACAGGGCAATGGCTGAATCGGGGGCTGAATCATTTATAAGTACACTTAGTCCAACTTATAGATTCCCATTTTTAACTTTGATTTCATAATTTTAACAAGCACACCCTTGAAAAATAACTAATTAGGTTGAAAATGGTACCTGGATGTTGGTCTTCAAAGAAGCCTTTACAGCTGAGAAACTCGATACTTGGGCCAGGTGCTGTATTGGGCTATTCCATTTGAAATTCACACTACCTCTGATTTAGCCAAAGTCTTCCACAGAGGGAATATGTTTCTCAAATAGAATTGGCTATAGTTAATTATTTTCAAGAAACCCTGTAAATAGTTTTACCTTTATCTTCCACAACTGGAGTATATAAAATGTAAGTTATCCAATTATATATTCTATTTAAACAACATATTCTTCCTCTGTGGAAGACTTCGATTAAATTTTCCACAAGGGGAATGTGTATTTCAAATAGAATAGCCCATTGGTGGTGTGGACCCAGTCAGTGGCATCACCCCCCCCATACTGGCTACGCCACTGGACCCAGTAAAGAATTCAAGACTTACGGCAATTGGCCTCATCTGATGAATCTTCACAAGCAGCTCTGCCATCACACCTCAGGTTAGCGTCGATGCAATGTCCAGTGTCTGCACATTGGAAGGATTCAGGATCACAAGTACGGTCCGCTGAAGAATACAATGCATAGGTACAAGGTAAATGAAGAGATCCTGACAAATCTCTCTCCACCCAGGTGGCATAATACAGTGCTAGGAAGGTAGAATAAACTCGTTGAGCAAGAGGCGCGAACCCCACAACAAGTTCATTCTAGGGAATCTGGCACAAATGCTAAGGAAAAAGAAATGGGCAATTTGACATGCGAGCAGTGATCCATCATTACTTAATCATTTAATTCAGCTTTTATAATAACATCCAATCTTGGATTTACCCATCACTAATGATAGATCCTTCTATACACATTTCCATTTTACAATGCAGCATACTGATTACATAATAATATCATAACACAAAAATAGTCTTGACTGATCTTGTTATTGTAAAACAGGGGATTGTTATAATTATCTCATGGGAGAGTCCTCTTGCATGATTAGGCTATTCCAGTTGAAATCCATACACCCCCTATGGAAGACATGACCTTAATCTTCCACCCAGGGGTGTAGATTTCATTGAAATTCACACTCCTTGTGTAGAAGATTAAGGTCATATCTTTCATAGGGGGTGTATGTATTTTAATTGTAATAGCACATGGGGTTTTCCCTTACTCCATGGGTGCTCATCACGACAAATATACTCACGACAACTGGCTTCATCGGACTCATCTGTTCCACCGCAATCTAAATCTCCATCACATACCCATGCTCCGGGAATACATCTGTCATCCAAACACTTGAATTCTGATTCACTGCATCGTCTGGGCTCTAATATAGAAAGAGATCAAATTATGGCGGGAATTCATCATAATAAGACTTATCGGCTCATTTCAATATAGGGGATAAACAGGCAGCTATAATCAATAATACCAAGACTGTCAACTCTCACTATTAAAGCGTGAGACCTACACATTCGGGCACTTTCTCGCGTCACATGGTAGAAAAATGTTAGCCACGGTATAGACAAATCCAATTTCACATATTCCTACACCTCAATGGCAGCCATATTTGTGTCCCTGTCAGCTCCATCTCACCTAAAATGTGAAATGCTGGCCTTGGAGGGTATTTTAAACTGCATTCTATCACCCGTGTTACACATAGACAAATGAATGATGACAGTTTACAACACAAAAGAATCTAAATCGAATTTTAAGCGGCTTTAATCCACCCAATTGGGTAGTCACAACACCAGTTTGGTGCTGCGGGCCCGGGGCTGCGGGAACCGTATATCGTCTATATAGTAAATTGCACACCGAGGTAGTAAAATCTCACACATTATCAAAAGAAATTGCTGTCCCTCCGCATCCCTACCCCCCTCCCCACTTTTTAGATTCTCAAGCACTCGGACTTGAATAATTATGGCTCAAAATTGTAGTCGGCAAGTCCTGGTATGCCACTCTTCAACAGCATCTTACGCAAGCAATTTCAAAAAGTTGATAGCCTTGATAAGTACTCTTCTCATAACCAATCAGCAGGTAGTACTCATGTGGTTTATACTTACCACAGGTAGCTTGTTCATCAGTGCCATCTTGACAGTCCCGTTCATCATCGCACACCCAACGTTGAGGTATACACTGGTTATTACCGCATGTGAATTCACCCAGAGGATCGCATGTGTATTGGTCTGCAACAGAATTGTTCAGTTTGAAAACAGGTTAAAATAAACAACAACAACAACAACAACAACAACAACAACAACAACAACAACAACAACAACAACAACAACAACAACCACAACAAAGAAAATGTCTGAACAATGATGTGAAACAAATCTGAGATCTCTGAGATGAAACAATTTTCTGTAGATTTTGACATTTTTTTCAAATTTTGATTCACGTTCAGTGGCGGCGCCAGGAATTTTTTTTTCGGGGGGCATTGGGGGGGCAAAGTGAATTTCAGGGGGGGCAAAATTGGAAAATTTTGCCCAAAATGCCCCCCCCATAGCGCCGCCACTGTTCACATTGGTACAAATTTTGATTGAACACCTACCACACATGTCTTCATCACTGTTGTCACGACAATGGTCTCCGCCATAGCATACTGCCCAGCCTGGTATGCAGCGATAGTTGGTACGACAGCTGAACCAGCCAGTTTCACAAGTACGAGCCTCTGTACATATGTATCAAATCAAGATCAAAACATATTACGAAAAAAAATTCTTCATTTGCTTTCTATGACCATGGTCAAGTACATAATTGCATAAACCCACCCAACGTTTTCTTTACCATGGTCCACGCTAACATGCATGATCGGATGACGCATTGTATGGGTCACACGGTTGATTGTTTGTACGAACTATAGTCCAACCATAGCAACTTGGGTGCTAACGATGCTAATTAGCATCGTTGGGGAACGATGGTACGACTATAGTCTGACCATGGTCCCTTGCAGTCACATGCTAGCCGTACCATGGTCCGACCATCTTTACTCGGTAAAAAACTTACCACAAATATCTCGAGGCTCATCACTGTTATCTCCACAATCATTATCTAAATCACAATACCACAGGTCTGGGATGCAGAAGCCATTATCACACTTGAAGTAGCCATCATAACATTCATGATCTCCTGCACAGGCAACAAACAATATTGTATGTATGGGATTAGCCATATAGGTAGGAGATTATTTTAACCCCCTGAGCACTACCTGCTGATCTAACATTGCCTCTGATTGGTCAATTACATGATATCTTCACTTTAATCACCAATCAGAATGGAGCTATGCAAATAATTCACCCCAATTTCTTTGTGTGGTGAAATTATTCTAGCAATGTTGATGATAGGTCCAACTGATAATGAAAACTTCTTTTTGGCCAATCGGCAGGTAGTTCTCATGGGCTTAAGACTGTGGGATAAGTGTGTTAATGTCATAAACCAGATGGGGAAGTCCTCTTTTGGTCTTTGCAATACCTCTTTTCACCCTGATGTGGTAGTGACGTGAATGCATATTTCATTGGGCGCACGTTCAAATTGCTAGCGTTTGCTGAAAACGCTGGCGTAGATGCATACACGAAACAGCTGCCTCAATGAGTTTATGTCATTACCATATCAAGGTGAAAAATGGTATATAGCGCCCTCACCGTTTAACCATGAGATCATGGGTTAAACTAAGTCTCCTCTCTAAAATTTCCTCTCGGCGGCGTGAACAGCAGATCACCTCAGCAGCCAATCAGAGACAAGTGTGTTTCAATGCAGTATATATGCAATGTATGCTTCAAATACGCTCTCGTCAAAAGTTTATAGGAAAAGATTATAAAATATATTCTGCCTGATATTTCAAATATTGTCTAAAACAGAGGATCAAGTGCATATATGAAAATTGCTTTCATTTTTGTTTTAACCCCATGAGAACTACCTGCCTATCGGTCAAAAAAGAAGTTTTCATTATCAATTGGACCAATCAGCAACATTGTTAGAATAATTTCACCACACAAAAAAATTGGGGTGAATTATTTGCAAAGGTCCATTCTGATTGGTGATTAAATTGAAGATATCACATAATTGACCAATCAGAGGCAATGTTAGATTGGCAGGTAGTGCTCAGTGGATTAAAGAACTTACTACAAGTTTCCATTGACTCGTCAGCACCATCACCACAATCGTCACTTTGATCACACTTAGATGTGAGAGGAATGCACTTGCCAGAAGTGCAACGGAATTCCCAGTCTTGGCATTCAGTATCCCCTGTACAGGAAAGGAAGAAAAATGGATTTTATTATCATTGTGATAGACAAACACTTCTGAATGAACAGTAGTATTATTTATAGGCAGCCCCCCAAATTTGCAAAAGTATACAAAAAGTCCCAAAATTTCAGAATTTGCGAGCGTAGGGGAGCAAAAAAAAAATCAGGTTTTTATGCTTTTTGGTCAAAAAAGGTCCACATGTTGGGAAGAAAGTCCACTTTTCACAAAATCGCACCCCCTCCTTGGAAAAAAGTCCACTTTTTCCAAAATCAGCACCCCCCCAAAAAAATCCTGCATACGGGTCTGTTTATAGGCGATCTAGAATTTCGAGAATGGCACAATGTGTAAAGTAAGTAAGACCCCTAATTTTTATGTATTTTTATGAAAAGCTATAATTGAAGACAGAGATAAAAAGACTAAAATGTGTTTGACGTAACTGTCAATCAAATTCAATACGATCCTTGATTGGTTAATTAGCACGTAAAAGGAGGGTCAATTTATCTGGTGCCGGTCGGAATAGCAGAAAATGGTGAAAATTACCTACTTTTACAAGGCGAAAAGCAACTTTCTAGGCATTGTTGTCATGGTGCCTTCGGGAAAGGAAGTTTCCTACTATAAAGACCTAACTTTTGAGGTGGTTTGTATGTTTGAAGGTGCAAAATTAACAATAAGGCATCCGGTTTTACTGCCGCATTCAGTAACTCATCATCACAACACACTTGTAAACAAACCGTGCTCAAGTTTGATTGACAGATGACGTCAGACGCATTTTAGTCTTTTTATTTCTGTCTTCAATTCTATTTGGTGGTATGAAGCCTTTATTGCACATCCAAGATGGCTGTTCATGCCATGGCGGCCATCTTGGACATGTGGTGAAGAGAATTATATTCCCATTAATGGGTCGTGTGCAGCTCACACTATGGACCACAAGAGCCTCATCCCAATGGCATAGTCCAATAACCTCAATTACATAATCATAGTTCAAAATTTGACCTCAAGTTGCAGAGTATGAGGTTTTGTACTCAAATCGTCAAAGGTCATTCAATGAATGTACAAATGTATTGGGGTTTAAGAACTGTTCCCCTGATAGATGAGCATGTTGTGGATCCTAGTGTCATGAAGTGATAAACTGATAACTAAAACTCACCACATCCTTGCTCATCCGCGCCATCAACACAGTTGACACTTCCATCACACAATAGGTTTGGATGTAAGCATTGATTAGATGTCGAGCACTGAAACGTCTTTGGAGGGCAATGACGATGTCCTGTAGAGCAAGAAATAAACAGAGGGAGTATGGTTTTCAAATAACACAGCTTCTGAATTTCATACACCCTTTTAAGAAAGAATCAACATGAAATTACACACACAGAGGTTAAATTTCAAACCGAGTTGGTTACTGTGCTAATTCCATTTGAAATTATTACTCCCCCTGTGGAAGATATTTCCACAATCTTCCATGGGTGGAATGTGAATTTTAAATGGAAGAGCGTAATAAGAGGTTTAAGTGAAGTTCAAGTGATGTTCACTGATATCATAAGAACATGGTTTTCTAGTTTGACTCAGTGCACCACCAATGGACAAGGAAAACTTTTTACGGGACCAGGGGTCAATGTATATGTTTCGGGTCAAAATATAAAGATCATGATGGACAATGGTACGTGTTCTTCAAAATTTGGAAATTGAAAACTTCTTTTGATCTTAGGTCATAATAAATGATCTATTACAGCTTCATTTCTAATTTTGTCTTTAATACAAAATAATGAAGCAGGAGATGGCCTATATGCTTCACCCTAGCAGGGTGTAAGACAATGTGAGACACAATTAATATATGCAAGGATCGGAAATAAACAATGCAAGCCCAAGAAATTATGATTTAAATTAGCTGTCTGGGGCTCAAGCAAACTGACATATGAAAATAATGTTCTTATTGTCTTACACCCTGCTAGGGTGAAGCATATAGGCCGCCTCCTTCTTCATTATTTAATATTCTATTACCTCCACGACCCATTATTCAAAATCGCAAGCACTGTGATTTGTTAAAAAGCGTCACGTGAGAGCCCATTATTCTGCAATAATGGGCCAAGCGCCGTAACACATTCTCGCACTACGGCTTGGTTACGCGTGCAATATTTCGCGATCTGGCGCTGTCACTTACGCGTACTCGCTCCACCTTGAAGTAAACAACTTAAAATATTTTTGCCAAAAATGACATTTCTCTTTAAATTGCACTATTTTCTGGTAATAGAATAGAAATAAAGGGTGCAGCATTATCCTTTTACGCAAATAATGTGTCCTCGGCAGTAAAAGCGTTTAAATAATGGGTTCACTGCGCCTCACCCATTATTTACGTTTTACTGCCTCGACACATTATTTGGGTGTAAAGGATAATGCATTACCCTTTATTTCTTAATTATAATTGGCCGCAGAGATACAATGAGAGAATTATCATGGGGACTTAAGTTGAGATTGCCCGAGTACCAATTGTGAACTCAGGTCTCAGGTAGTGCAGTGGTTAGACTCTGGACCGGTAATCCAGCGACCGGGGTTTAATCAGTGGTTACGGCCTTGGACTCATAATCTGAGAGCTTGCTCGACGTGCGTGAGTTCGATTCCCCGTCCCAGCACCGTGTTGCGCCCTTGGGCAAGGCGCTTTGCCTCGCTTGCCTCACCCCACCCAGGTGCAATGGGAAGCTGTTAGGGGTAGTCACAGTCGTTGTACTGATGGACCCTGCGCCACTTGTAGGCTGCAAACGTGGTTCCGACATATTCTAATGACGGCGGAATAAATGTAAAGCGCTCAGAGGCTGTTTACGGCATAAAGCGCTATATAAATGTCTACATTTTTATTTTATATACAAAAACAGAAAACGGAATTTAGATGATTTTTACAATTTTCAGAATGAGTAAATTGCTGAATGGGTCTCTAATAGCTAGATATGAACAGTGTAGCCAGGATTTTGGAACCGAGGGGGCACAACTTGTAAATGTACCGACGGGTTGACCCAAAATTTTGTTGCATGGTTTGAAAAAGTGAAGAGCAAAAAAAAAAAGAAGAAAAAAAAAGGATAATAGGCGCTACTAACATAAAAACACATCACATAATTTTTATGTATAATTCACAATTTTTCATAATTTTTTTACAATTCTACCCTTTTTTCTGTCACCCTGAGTGAAAAATAGTCTATTGTTAACCCAGTTTTTTTTCACCAACGCCTTCCGTCTACTGACAGCCTTACATGAACCGACAGCCATGACGATAAGGGGGAACCGGCCCCCTGCCCCCCTCCCCACTGGCTACGCCACTGGATATGAAGGTTTTGGGCTGTATGAACACATCTTAAAATATGGAATTATATCAAAGGAATTTCATCCAATCAAACTATTCTGGATGATAATGCTCTGCATGCTAGCCATAGGCTTCAACATAAAAACTCCCAAGTTTGGAGATATTTTCTGAAAATATCAAGAGCTATCTCAAGAACCACTGAACCGATACTAGGCTTGATTGTACTCATTTTAATGCATTTTTCATGCTGCATCCAAATATGGTCATGGCAATTAACAATTCTGAAATTATTGAATTAAAATTTAAAAAAAATTGAAACTTGTGGTCTGCAGTCGACACCCACGTGGGGAGGGTTATCACCCCCATGCTTACCAGTACAGCCAACTTCATCGGCGCCATCATGACAGTCGTCATCTCCATCGCATACATAGTATGCTGGTATACATCGGTGGTTACTCTCGCAGCGAAACTGAGTGTTGATGCAATCAGAAACACAAGTATTTTGATCTGTCAAAAGATAGTTATCTGGACAAGCGCATGTGAATCCACCACCGGGTTTCAATAGACACAGATGACTGCATCCACCATTGCTATATTGACATGGATTTGTTGTTATCATAGCTGAAAAAAAAAAAAGCAAATTGCGTCAAATGCTGATAGGCGTTAGGCTTAACACTGACCTGAAACTGACTTTTACTAGTAAAAAAATGGAACTCAAAATAAGCTGAAAACAGCGTAAAAGTGGGCTGAACATAAAAGAATATATGTAAATTTGAGGGAAAAAAACTGAAAGTTGCTAAAAAGCTGATAGGTTTCAGGTATTTCCAGAATTTATTGAACAGTTTGGTTGTCATAAATTGCAGGGGGCCGCATTTATTAGAGGGGACTTTAAAGACCCATTCAGTGATCCCAGCAAAAGTATAAAAAAATTAAAATTGTTTATAAATTGCTTAAAAGTGAAGGATAAGTCATTCAAATTGCCATTTGGTGTTTTTGAAATAAAAAATTTGGCAAAAAATAAAGAAAGCAGCAGTATATTAATGAAGTTGAAGCCCCATATTTGAATACATGTAGCTAATTTCGATACTGTCAGTATCTAAATTACAGATTTACGTAAATTCTATATTTTTGTCTTAAATACATGGCTTTTGGCTGAACCACTAGCAGGCTATGTTTACATATCTATGACAATGCCTCATTTCAAATATATAGTTTTAGTTTTGGTTTTGGTCACGTGGTTTCCTATTGTCCTGCCTAACCACTTGAATCATAAGATATCGAACTCATTGTTTCTACCTTTTGTTTAAAACCGAACATTTGTGTCAGTCAGTTTCGGTTTTGGTTTCAGTTTCTTATAAGTGGTGTGGATCGTAAAATTATTTGATTTGAAGTTACCTACTCTATGTATACAAAAGAAATGTTTAAATTTCGCAGTGCAATATTCACGAGCAGAGAAGTCAAACAAAGCAGTCTACATTTGAAAGCATTGATTTAGTTTGAAAGCATTGACTTGAGACTACGAATTAGCCTAAGCTGATTTCACTGTGAAAATATATAGACCATCGAAATATTTCCACAGACATTACAATAGCCACTTGACAGATTATGACTTCATTGTTATAAACACTATTATACGCAACTCTATTTATGTGCATGTCGCATGACGGAAGATCAATATCATAGAAAGCCACATAGAAAGCTGGTTTAAACTAACTTTTATTCAATTTATTTATTGGAGAATAGAGAGAGAGAGAGATAGAAGAGATCACCAGGGAAAGAGGGTATGTGTGTGTGTGTGAGGGGGAGGGGGTAAGGGTAAGGGTAAGGGAGAAAGAGAAACAGAGGGAGAGAGCATTGGAAGTGGGAAGGGAAGGAGGGGGAGAGGGGGCTCAAGAGTGGAGTGGAATAATAGGGAAGAGTCAATATCGAGTGTGGGGAGGGGGAGGGAGGTGGTTATATATAGGTGGCGGAGGGAACATAGGTAAGAGGTATGGGTTGTGCTTTCCGGGAAATAATCTAATTCATAATCAAATCATCTGCATCATCATGCATCGTTTATATTTCAGACAAATAAACAAAACACCCCCCCCCCCCACCCCTCAATATATGCACATGATTTCTACATGTAGGCCTAGGTCTCAAATATATATATCCATAACTTATCAAACGGAATCTCGGTGTAATTTATGGTGTCATGGAAGTGGGCCACCCACGGCAAAAAGTCGCCAGCGTTGATAGATATCGATAATGAAAATGTTAGCACAATAGGCTATTATATACATTATGGTTATAGGGCATTATACTTTTGATTATATATACCCTCTTGTGTCCTCCCAGCACAATAGTGTTATGATTGCATACCAGTTCATCTCCACATTTTAATCCCTTGATTTTTGGTTTCTGAACAATAGAGAAACCAAAACTATATATTTGAAATGAGGGAATGACAAAAGTACCAAAATCTGAATTTTGATGATTTTTACGATCGACCGGATGAGCAAATCACTGAATGGGCCTTTAACAAAGGGGAATACAGTATCATGTTTGCTATTGCTTACGTTGCTTCAGAGGGTGCAGTACATGAAGGTCCATTGGCCTATGCACTAGATCAACAAGAACTTCCTGCATGCTGCTACCGTCTCGTTTGTTAGCACGGTACAACTTGAACTCATTCCAATCCGTCCAGAACATCGTGTCCTCAAATACGTCTACTGAGAATGGATGAGCTATCCTGTGAGTCACGTCATCGCTGATGACACGGTGCATATTAGAGAAATCAAAGTCTGCATATCTAGAAGATGACATAGAAATAAAACAGTTAATGCCTATAGATTTAATGCACTTAAGGGATGGGGTATGAACGTTTGGACAGTATTTATTGCGGGACATGAGAGCACATCAGACATATCGAATTGCATTCTGAATACGAAGAATGTCTTTCTGATATCAAATAATTTTCATTTTTTGAAATTCAGGATATAATACAAATTTTATGACAAATTATTAAAATTTGATATTTTTCACATTTTTGATATATAACAGTCCTCAAAGTAAATTTTATAAATCTAATGATATATTCTTAAAATGTATGTAGCTGGGAGGAAAAGCTGACGATCAATTGAAAATTTTGACCTTTCATATTGAAGATATGGATTTTTTCCCCAAAATGACCTGATTTTTTATACGAAAAGTCAACATTTTCAATTGATCGTCGGCTTTTCATCCCACCTACATGCACTTTAAGTATAAATCATCAGATTTATAAAGTTTACTTCGAGTACTGTTAAATATCAAAAATATTAATTTTAATCATTTGCTATAAAATATGTATTACATTGCGAATTTCAAAAAATCAAAATTATTTGATATCAGAAGGACATTCTTCGTATTCAGAATGCAATTCGATATGTCTGATGTGCTCTAATTAGAGAATAAACGATAGGAATTTTTATTTTGCCTATCCTCTACCGTGTGATAGGCGACAGGCAGGTCCAATATTTACCTAACTGGTAAGAGCTGTCAGTGTGCACCCTGCCCCTTCTCCCCTGCCTGAAATGCCTTTATCCCTGCCTGCAAAATCCTAGCAACCCTAATTCATTTAATTCATCAGTGTTAATAGTGTCACCAAAAAGTGAACCATTTTGACAAAACTGATCAAAACGGTTAAAAGCAGCTCTCTAATGAAATATAAAATGAAAAATGAAATTAAGTTGTAGTTTTCCATAACCTGAAGCTTATTTTGATATCCAGAGGCAGGTTTAGGACTGTCATGGTTCTTCCAATGCAGCAGAGCAAAAGCGTGGCCAGGATTGCATTGTTTTAACTCTCTCCCCAGCAGTGTCCACTCAAAAATTCCAGAATTGTAAATGTTTATGACCATATTTGGAATCGGCATGAAAAATGCATTAAAATGAGTACAAACAAGCCTAGTTTAGGTTCAGCAGTTCTTAAGATAGCTCTTGAAATTTTGAGAAAATATCTCAAAACTTGGATTTTTGGTTGAAGCATGCAGAGCATTAACTTACGCAATGTAATCCAAGTGTGCATCTGTCCAGTAAATCTTGTCTGATGTAAAGTCAATGCTAATACCATTAGGCCATACAATGTCTTTGTTGTGCAATTCTCTTTCGTCTGATCCATCCGTCCCTACTCGTCCGATATAAGCGTTTAATCCCCAGTCAGTCCAGTAAACGTAGCTGAAATAGTCAACAAACAAATACTAAATCTATATATAGTGAAAACCTGGGAGAGAGGGGTTACTCCCATTGTGACCTGTACACCATCCGCGAGAATCAACTTTTGAAAAAGCACCCTAAACAAGGATTTAACCCTTGGCTGAAACAATACCCTAAACAGGCAACACGCACCTGTTTTCACACCCTAAACAGGGATTTTATTCCTTGCATCAAATTTCATACCCTAAAGAAGGATTGCTGTGCTATTTCACACCCGAAACATGGATCACTTTTTCAATCCTCTAAATGAATTTGCATAGTTCAAGGCCCGAGGGTAATAGATTAATGACTGATTAGTAGCTGGGGATATCTTTGGAAGTGCTACAAATATGATTTCGAGACCAAAATGGAGTTAAAAGACAACTGTTTGTCCCCAACTGATCGATCATGACATTGCAATTTTGCTACCCTTTTTTCCAATTTTTCATATATTTGACACCTTAAACATGATGTGTGCGTAACGTGCCTACCCACAAAAACTACCTTTTGTATGTGTTTTTTCTTCTTGTGAATGGTGCAGGCCACAATGGGAGTGACCCCCCCCCCCCTGGAGTGAAAACCACCTCAAAGTGCTACCATATATTGATCTTTGGAATCAGTTCACATCCTTCATACATGTGACCGTAATACATGTACAGCTTTTTGTATATTGGACCGGCAGCTTTTAAGCATTAAAATGTCCCCTCCAAAGGCACTCTCATGGTTCATTTATCCAATACACTGATAATCAAATATTCAAGAATAACATATTTATAGAAAACCACATTTTGGCATGGGGTTAGATTTTTACTAACACATGAAATTTTTTTACTGTTGGTAAAAATTCGTTTTTTTCTTGCCCATATCTGAAGTCTTTTTGATTTGATTTCATTTGTTCGGTTTTTGACAACCCTGGATAACCCAAGAAAGCCTCTATTGAAGCTTATTTCCATTGGGGTCCATTTGAATACCGGGGCGGGTTGGGAACAGTCAGGGGTAAACACCCTACTCTTTTCGAAACTGGCTGCGAGATACATGTAACAGGTATGGCTCTCTGCACACGGGACCGACGGACTTAACATCCCCTCCGAAGGATTTGAACAATTTCATGATTCATTTACCCAATTCTAAATGAACCATGGGGAGAGCGGAAGTCTGAATTTAATCTACAGAGGTTGCCAATTAATTTTAGACTTCTTTTTTTCCAAGTCAATAAATATCCCAGCAAATCGCCACAGCTGGGAATTGAACCGGGACCTCGTGCACTAAAGGAAAGTACCCTAACCATTGCGCCACGCTCTCCCACAACAGTCACACCTGTAACAAATACTTGTAATTCAACTTTAGGTCTACAATTTAAGGGTATAGAAATACTACTTCATGATAATATAATAAATATATGTGACATGATCAAGGGGAATGAGTCACATGTCGGCCCTGGTCGAAAATGAGTTTTACATATTTTTCTAAAGAGGACATTTAGAGCTTCCAGAAACTGAAAACCCCATGTTGATACGACCTTTCTTTGTGAAGTTACGTTAATTTATCAATCGCTGAAAACAATATAAAACAAAAGAATTTTAACACTTTCTTTGCCAATATCTCAAAATCAATATTAGCGACATCCGACTCATTTCCCTTGATCGAGTCACATATTAACTTACGCATTTCTGGGGTCAACAGCCACACCTCTAGGTTCAAACAAGTTTTCTCTCACCAATGTCTTTCGTTGGCTGCCATCTACATTGCACACTTCCAATACATCCAACAGTCTGTCTGTAAAGTATAATTTCCTGAAAACAAAATAATGACAATATAGTTACTTAAATGTTCCAATGTGTAGCCCACAGGAGGGGGGTTACCATATAGGGACGTACCGCAAATATGCAGTGGCATATAGCATGGGTCATCACATTGGGGGCACCGACCATGATTGGGGGCACTGGATCTGATTGGGGGCACAAGCCGTTCTTCAGCAATTTTCGTATGGGATTTTTTAAATTTCAGATCAATTGGGGGGCACACCCCCCTCCAATTTTGGTATACACCAATCCGAGAAGCGTTTACTGTATTTGGCCCTCTATTGACGGAACCACAATTGTACCAGTGCGGGAGATTTAATTTGTTCAATCAATTCATGGTCGTGTATTGAAAATTACTGTTGTGTACAATTCTGTATAGCACACTAACAAGTAATTGATTGAACCCCCGACCTTGGGACACCGCAGTTTTACGTCGGGGACACCGCAGGAATGGCCTAGTCGGATTGGTGTATATGGATGGGATTTTTTCAAACTTTTCCCCTCAAAATAGCCCAATTTTGCTGAGCTGTTGCCACCAAATTTTGGCAAAAGCTGTAAAAACTTTTCATGAAAAAAGTGTTGATCAGAGGAAAGGAGTGTCAAGTTCAAATTTGCCATAGTAAAACTGTAGTGCGCTCAAACAATATCTCCCATGGGGGGAGGGTTCAAATGGAGTTGCCCATTTAGGTAACCCCATTTGAAATTCACACTCCCTGTGTGGGAGGTTAAGGACATGTCATCCATAGGGGGTATAGATTGCAAAAAGAACAGCCCAATGCTTACTTTGTAACCCAGTCTACAGCTATGCCTTCCACATCAGGGACACTCTCTTTGATGATAGTCTTCCTGGCAGACCCGTCAAAATTCATTTCTATGATGCTACGAGCTGAAACATCCGCCATGTAGTACTTTCCCACCGCATAATCGTAGTCAAATGCAACAAGGAAACTAAAGTCCTGTGCTAATGCCTCACCGTTGCCACTAGTAGCTGGTAAGATTCCAGAGCTTCGCAGGTAAAACTTATTACAGAAAATCAGTTCCGGAATCACTGTAGGGAAAGCAACAAAAATTTGGCAAATGTTCATAAAAAAAAGATTCAAAAAGGTCATGTCAGGATACTTTAATGAAGGGCGGGCGAAATTAAGTAACAATCTGATTGTTTGGTGGCATACCATTTGCTTTGACATTTCAGAGAGGTTATTGTATTAGAGTGAGAGCTAATGGGATCAACAGGCTCTTGAAGAATACTTAGCATTCTTAAACACTTGCGAACGTTCCTGCAATCTTATTGGTTCTTACCCAGCTTTACCCATGTGATATGACACGATATAACACGGGTCAGCGCGTGTGCGTCAACGCGATACGCGTACTTGCTATTTGGACCAATCGGAGGCGCACAGCAATAATGAGACTGATCGATTTTAAGCCCTAGGTAATTCCTTGCAAAATGTAGGTTTAATTTGTAAAATTTCTATGATATTTTAAGTGTTTAAGAATGAGAATAAAGGTATTGTTTTTTAGCCGCTGTCGTGCATCTATCGTCTCATATAACATGGGCGACATCATTATTTTGGCGTAAAACAACTCGCCGCCTCGTTGTTTTACTTAAAATAATGATGTCGCCCGTTATATGAGACCATAGATGCACTCCAGGGGCTAAAAACAATACCTTTATTCTCTAAATATTTCACGCATGTTCAATATAAATCATTATAATTGTTACAATACTGCAATTACTTTTATTTAAAACAAACTCATATTGACCAATCAATAAAACGAATAAAAATGTTCATCTCTCAATACGCAATATTCAAAATTTCTACACCGAAATTGTCTACAGTTATAACGTCATGGGTATTTATGCTCAACTGTCGCCATCCTTCATTTGTATTACTGGGGCGTCATTGCACCAGACAATTCCGGCACCCGGAAATTTTTATGGTCAATATGTAAAATAAAACCATGTGATTCATGCTTGATAATAATATATAAGGCATAATTCTGTGATTACTGGAGACTTCTCCATCAATACCTTTGTGAATACATAATATTCAATGTGGTGGTTAAGAAAAACCCAACAAATTGACAAATTTGTATTCGATTCCTATGTGCGGACCACTTACCACCGGTCATATGGTCATTTGAAATTCAATTTTTAATTGATAAATTTTTAATAAGCAATGATTTTTTTAATGGGTGAAAATTTGCTAAAATGATCTTTACCATCAACAATAATAGTAAAGCAAACACAACCTTCCAGGCTTGTTCCATGATTTTTATATAGACATTTAAGACTTAAAGCCATATAGTAACATTTCCATAAAATTAGATTAGTATTTCTTTTCCATAAAATGTTAGCTTTTACTGTTAGATATGTCCCCTTTTAATTTTACACCAAACAACTAAGGTAAAGCAAAGAAAATTATATCGCCAACGCGTGTCACTCTGTCAGTTGTGCTATACGGTACAGTGTGTGACCGTCTGTGTACGTACTGTGTTATGAACATCGCGTACATGTTCAACTAATATTTCCATCTTAATAATAAGTAGACCACTTAGACGACTCTCCCCTATTTCATTTAACCTAGTAACATAGTACCCATTAATTTGTTGATTTGAATAATAATGTCAAACAAACAAACAAACGAACAAACATACATCAACTCCGTTTGTTTACCTGGACTGGTAGCAATGCATGTGATGCCATCTGCTTGTAAAGTGTAATCTTCCACACAGCTGCATTTTGTAACCCTGGTATTGCTGTTATAAGAGCACTGTTGACTGCACACACTCGGGAATAGAGTACACTGATCAATGTCTGCAATAAAGAACATATACCGTATTCGTCCGAGTATAGTCCCACCCGTTTTTTAGGTGGGGGTGGGATTATACTCGAATTAAAAAAAAAAAATATTTTTTCGGTTTTGGAGTGTCCCGGACCTAGACCTAAATGCTAGGATCATTCATGGTTGACCTAAAAAATTTGCATGATTTGTTTGTGTTTTTAATATGAAAATTGATAATTTGTATTCATGTCATTAATGATTTCAAAATGCAATAACGAGATCCTAGCATTAGAGCAGCCCATCGGTCCATCATTCATGGTTGATCTAAAAAAATGTGCATGATTGTTTGTATTTTTAATATGAAAAATGATAATTTGTATTCATGTCATAAACTATTAATGATTTCAAAATGCAATAATGAGATTTTTTTTTTTTTACAATTTCTGGAATTTTTCTAAAAATGGGGAGTGGGACTATACTCGAACGTGGGACTATATTCAGACGAATACGGTAATTGACAATATGTGACCGTTCACGGCGAATGAGCCGTAAATTCCTCCCCCGGTCAATTTTGTTTTATTTCGTGTTTAAAAAATAAACATCATAAACTTAAAAATGGTATATCATTTGACTTCAAGCGATATCCAGAAGCGGGGTTATGGTTTGTTAAACTTTGCTCCTTCAACAAAATTGTAGCTTTTTACGTTTTTACATGTGTCTCTTTTTCCACACTGCTGGCAATAAATATCAAACAGTCATAATTGGCGGTCATTTCAAATCATCCCCAAGTCAACGAGGTTTAAGAAAGTTCTCTCATTGTTAATTGTTGGTTATGCATAAAATACAATGCCTGGTAACCCACCACTTGAACAGGATTTAGCAAAAGCAAACAAAGACCAGAGCTATTAAAAGTTCTATAGCCATCTAAGGTAGAAGCTTATTATCCACTTCAACAATAGGATTATTGATTAGTTTTTGACTATCAAAATAAGACAGATGTCGGGCCAGCTTAAGTTACCAATCAATACGACCTTCGTACACATTTTACACCATACCGTAACTCAGAATACAATTTAGGGAATTTACGGCTCATTTGTGCTGCCGGGTCAGATATTATAATCCATATATCTTCCTCGAGTCAGTAAAGTGAAATCAAATTTTGAGATTTTCTCAAAAGATGTTCATTTTTGAAGGAATCTCTTATGCTAGTTGGATTGTTTCCTTGCATCATTTCCTTTCTGAAAATGTATACTTTTATATAATTCTCATCATTACATTTAAAGATACATTAAAAAACATTACTATCTAAATTACTGACTCGAGAAAGGTATACAGACTATAGGGACTATATGGGTGTACATGATTGCGTCATCTGACTATTCACGCTGAACTGCATGATCGGATGACGCATTGTGCAGGTTACATGGTTGGTTGTTTGTACTAACTTTAGTCCGACCATATTAACTTGGGCACTAAAAAGATGGTATGACTATCGTCGCTTGCGGTCACACGCTACCCGTACCATGGTCCGACCATCTATACTTGTTAAAAACATGCACATAACCACGGTCTAAGACTTCAACTCATAATCACGAGTTAACTTGAGGTTGTGGGTTTGAATCACCACTGCATCAACTTGTTGTGCATTTAGAAAAAAGGCTCTTCACCCATATTGTCTCTCCCAACCCAGGTACACAAATGGGTACCAGCTTTTGCCAGGACGGTAGCAGACTCGCTGTGGAGGAGATGTAGCGATCCCCATGCAGCAGCATTTCAAACAGGAGTCTAGCCCAATCATTTATAGAGAAATGGGGGGGGGGTAAAGCTAGTGTAAAATTGAAAAGTGGCCCGTTAAATGCAAAATTCACCTTAGTGTGCAATTTAAAAAAGTTGCCACTTTGTGCATGATCATCACTATAACACATGGCAAAAAACAACCTGATGCCCACCAGGAATACTTTTGTCTTTGCACCCTCAGACAGCTGTCCGTCACTGAACCTGAAATGTTTGACCCCTCGAAAGAATTTTTACAATGACCACACTGGTGTACATTATTATACTTGGGTGCCCCTCACCCCCCAACAGACAACTTACTGCCCACCAGGAATATTTTTGTCTTTGTACCCTCAGACAGCTGTCCGTCACTGAACCTGAAATGTTTGACCCCTCGAAAGAATTTTTACAATGACCACACTGGTGTACATTATTATACTTGAGTGCCCCTCACCCCCCAACAGACAACTTACTGCCCACCAGGAATATTTTTGTCTTTGTACCCTCAGACAGCTGACCGTCACTGAACCTGAAATGTTTGACCCCTCGAAAGAATTTTTACAATGACCACACTGGTGTACATTATTATACTTGAGTGCCCCTCACCCCCAACAGACAACTTACTGCCCACCAGGAATATTTTTGTCTTTGTCCCCTCAGACAGCTGTCCGTCACTGAACCTGAAATGTTTGACCCCTTGAAAGAATTTTTACAATGACCACACTGGTGTACATTATTATACTTGGGTGCCCTCACCCCCAACAGACAACTTACTGCCCACCAGGAATATTTTTGTCTTTGTCCCCTCAGACAGCTGACCGTCACTGAACCTGAAATGTTTGACCCCTCGAAAGAATTTTTACAATGACCATACTGGTGTACATTATTATACTTGGGTGCCCCTCACCCCCCAACAGACAACTTACTGCAGTCTTGTGGTAACACACACTGATCCTGACACAAGATGGTTCCACCTGTACACCTTGGTGGCTCTGAAACAAAGAAACAACACAAATTAGGAAGTTCAAGTCACATCAATACACTTAATTTATTCAAAATTTTGAAATATTTACGCAATTTAAATAATTTGTTCATAATAATCTTAAATAAATAAAAAATAAATTTCAGATTTATATAGCGCCTTTTTCCAGCAAGATCTTGAAGGATTCAAAGCGCTGTAATTTCGCTGCCATGGTGAATCATCACAATCAGATCACATCATCTAGGCCAGTTGCAGCCGAACCTGGCGCAGAACTATCCGCACTTAGATTGTAACATCCACCAATTATCTGTGCAGCTCCCCAAATTACATTGGGTGAAGGATGTTGTAAGGGTTTTTAAGATTTTTTTATAAAATTTCCTAATCCAAAGCCTCATCCCTCCCCCCACTTAAACAAAATTACAGCATGGTGACCTTTAATGGAGTAATGTAATATTATATACTGCGCCAAAAAAGTATCCTTACACTTGGAAAAATAATCACAATTTCAAAACTGAACCATACTGGAATGAATTTGTTTTTGTAATAGATTCATAACTTCATCCTGCACATTATGAAACCACATGGAATCCAATGTGACCTCAAGAAATAAAGCTACAAGCAATTGAATAGACGAAGGTCCAGTTTTAAAAGCGACAAACTGGCCTATAAAGGTTCAAAAAGATTCCAACAAGTGCAACAAAGAGACACCGCAGTTTCTTCAATGAAGCTGTATTTATTTCAGTTTTTACATCTCTGTACTTTTCATATCTTCCATTTTATTTGTCAGCTCTTTTGTTTCAGTTTTCTTTTGTTCCTTTTGTTTTAAATTAAAGGCACGCACAAATTCACCATTTACCACTCTCAAACCAGATGTCTAGTCCATGGAGTTTTGAATAGGCCACTTTGTCACTTTTAAAACGGGACCTTCGCCTAATCAAAATGCTTGTAACTTTGCTTCTTGAAGTCACATTGGATTCAATGGGGTGTCATAATATGCCGGATTAGATAGTGTATCTATATTAAAACAACAAATTCACTCCAATATGGATCAGTTTTGAAATTGTGATTATTTTTCCAAGTGTAAGGATACTTTCTTGTACTTTCTTGGAGCAGTATACAAATGCAAAATCAACTATGTTTTGCATTTGAATTTCAAAAAAACTGTCCTCAATCTCTGATTTAAAACAGAAGTCTCATACAAACCTGTAATACATGCCGGTAACAGTTCGTCACTATTGTCTCGGCAATCATTATTCCCATTGCACTGAAGTTCTATTCTTATACAGTGTCCATTGCTACATGTAAACTCGGCATTTGTGCATGGTCTGTTAACTGGAATAGAAACAGAAATTTATATCTATTAGCGTGTTTCCACTGAGCAAGCGGTTGCAGGTGAATTTGAGTGCATTTAGGGTGATGCGAGGTAACGGCTCCAGTAGAAACAGATCGGGTGAAGGTGAATGCAGGGTGATGCGAGTGAATCCATCAACCACCTTTTGAGGTGGTAGTGGTGAATTCAAGGTAACATTCTCAGCAGGCCCGTACGCAGGAATTTTTTTGGGGGGGTGCTGATTTTGAAAAAGAGGACTTTTTTCCAAGGGGGGGGCGATTTTGTGAAAAGTGGACTTTCTTCCCCAAATTTGGACCTTTTTTGACCAAAAAAGCGTAAAAAACCTGATTTTTTTGCTCGCTACACTCGCAAATTCTGACATTTTGGGACTTTTTGTATACTTTTGCAAATTTGGGGAGCTGCGGTCGCACCCCTCGCACCCCCCCTGCGTACGGGCCTGATTCTCAGTAGAAACAGATCAAGTGAAGATTTGGTGGGTGACAAAGGAAGTTAGCATACTACAATACAGCATAAGCATTAAAATCTGACCTTGAATGTCATGAAAAATGTTTTCTGTACTTCCGCTTTCCCCACTAAATACATGAGTATAGTAAAATGTTACCCTGCATTTGCAGCCCAGTAGAAACGACCTGGTGAATGCGAGCGGATTGAAATGGGGGTGAAGGTGAATTCGCGGTAATGCGAGGTGCTCAGTATAAACACACGGCAAGATGTTGAATGAGGGATTCATTACAATTTCAGAGGCCTGTATAATTTAGATTAAGCTATTACAGTTAAAATCCATACGCCCTATATAAAAGATTTGATTTGATTTGTTTGGGTTTTGACAACCCTGGATAACCCAAGAAAGCCTCTATTGAAGCTTATTTCCATTGGGGTCCATTTGAACACCGGGACGGGTTGGGAACAGTCAGGGGTTAACACCCTACTCTTTTCGAAACTGGCTGCGAGATACATGTACAGGTATGGCTCTCTGTACACGGGACCGACGGCTTAACGTCCCCTCCGAAGGGCGGAGTACTTTCATGATTCATTTACCCAATTCTGAATGAACCATGGGGAGAACGGAAGTCTGAATTTAATCTACAGAAGTTGCCAATTAATTTCAGACTTTTTTTCCAAGTCAATATCCCAGCAAATCACCACCGCCGGGAATCGAACCCGGGACCTCATGCACTAAAGGCAAGTACCCTAACCATTGCGCCACGCTCTCCTTAAGATGTGCCCTTAACTTCTCCGACAAAGGGGTGTAGATTTCAAAGGGAGTCGCCCATTCAGGTAACCCCACTCGAAATTCAGACTCTCGGTGTGAGAGATTACAATCATGACTTTCGTGACACCTGAGTGTTTCAGTCGGTCGTTCTCTCGGTTGGTCGGTATGATGTCACTTGTGTTAAATCACTCCATAGTATTGGTTGTTTTTGCCAGGATTTGGCTGTTCCATCTCAAGCCTTATGCAGGGGGCGCTTCCTGTTGAACCAGGGATATGAGTTCTGTATAGGTTATACAGACCCCCCCGAGCCACACCTGATGGGCCACAGTCCCATTTAATTTATTATTAAGATTGCAGCATTTGTTGCTACATAAACACAACAATGTTAGGCTATATACTGGCCCTGGCATGGGAGAAAATTCCCCCATCAGAACTCTTACCACCCCAAGCCCCCCATCCCTCCACCAAGATGCCCTGAGTAGAAACTCAAAATATCCAATTCTTGGGACAATTTTGTCCCACCCCCAAAAATTTTATTTTGTCCCCAATGCCCTCCTCCAAAAGATTCTGGTGCGACCACTGATACTGGCCTTAGGCATAAAAAAAATTGTTTGATTGGCGTAACATAAAAAAAATTAGGGTAGGTCAGTCGGTAATTTTTAAGCTGTAAATTGCATTTTTTTTTAATTTGGAACTTTAAAAAAAAAAATTTCTTAAATTTCAATTTTTGTTACATTTTTTTGCATTATTATAAGAAAAAAAGTCTAGGGTCGGGCCTAATTTTTGGGTCGGTCGGGTTACGCCAAGCAAACATTTTTTTAGGCCTTACTGTGCTACACTGTTACATTACTGACCATTGCAGCCAGCTCGGGCGCCTTCATCAGAGTCATCACCACAGTCGTTGTCGTAATCACATTGCCATGCGGCAGGTACACACAGTAGATTATCGCATTGAAAATACCCACTCTCACAAGGCGCAGGTGTTCCTGTAAAAGGTTTATAAAACATATATTTTTCTGAGGTACATAATTGCTTGATAATATTAGAGACATATAAGAAATCTATGAACAATACTGCACCATTATACATTTCTGAACTTCTTGAAAAATATGTTCCAAATCATTTATTCTTCCTTCTCAAATAGTTGCAACCAAACATAATAATTATGGGTGATAGGTCTTTTATACTAAGCCCTGAGCTGCCTTCCCAACTCAAATCTGCTCTGACTGTCAAATGTAAAAATAGTCAGATTTCATCGAAACTGGTCTCAAATTACTCCCCTTAATATAGGAAATCTCAAACATATCCTTAATTCATGATTTTGGTGCATCATATGAAAATTTTGACATTTCATATTGAAATTATACATTTTTCCCAAAAACACCCAATTTTTTAAAGTCTTTTGGGGAAAAATGTATATCTTCAAAAAAAGATATACATTTTTCCCCAAATCACTTTTGGGTGTTTTTGGGAAAAATGTTATATGTAAAGTCATTTTTTTCATATGTTCAGCTTTTCATTCCAGCTATATTCACTTCAAGTACATATCTTTAGATTTAGAAAGTTAACTTTGAGGGCTGTTAAATGTCAAAAATATCATTTTTTAGTAATTTGTCATAAAATATTGCGAATTAAAAAAAAAAAATCAAAATTCTTTGATATCAGAAGGATATTCCTCATATTCAGAATGCAATTTGGTGTGCCTGATGTGCTCTTAGGTCCCACAAAAATACTGTGCAAATGTCGCTATCCGAGCCCTTAACAGAACAAAATTACAGCACAGTAGCCTATGGAGCAATGGCATACAAACTCAAAAAGTGGAATCAACTGAAATTTTGTGAACAAACTTTTTTTGTGGATATTTACTCAAACATACCATGAAAAAAGGATGCTAGAATCACAAAATACTCTTTTAACTCTCTTCACGCGGGTGTCGACTGCAGAAAACATGTTTCAAATTTTTTTTTTAATTCAAAAATTTCAGAAAAGTAAATTTTCGTGACCATATTTGGAATCAGCATGAAAATTGCATTAAAATGAGTACAAACAAGCCTAGTATTGGTTGAGTAGTTCTTAAGATAGCTCTTGATATTTTGAGAAAATATTTCAAAACTTAGAACTTTTTCCGATGAAGCACATGGATAGCACGCAGAGCATTAATTATGATGACTTCTTACCACATTCTGGTAGTTTCTCATCTTCAGCATCTTCACAGTGTGCTACACCATCACATGTTAAGGATATGGGGATACAAGCCGAGTACCCAGGTCTGTTATCCATGCACCGAAAATAGCCTGGCATGCAACTCACATCAGCTAAACAAATTGAAAATTATGTTGTTAATATTATTAATGTTATTAATATTAAATGATCATATTAGAATCACCAGATGTATTGTTTTTATTGTAAAATATATTGTTTTTATTGTAAAATATATTGTTTTTATTGTAAAATATATTGTTTTTATTGTAAAATGTACTGTGTTTTTGTTCTTGGGTTTTATGTTTTATGTTAAGAGTAATAATTATTCTCTATTTTACTAAAGATATAATTACTTTTCTTATATTGTTTAGTATGGAGTTGTGAGACTTCCACCCATCTTCATATTAAAAAAAGGAATCGCTTTTGTGATAAAGACTATAAAGAAGTATATTTTACACACATAAGTGCCAAAAGCAGCTGTTTTCAACAAAAGCATGATTTTGTAGAGTAGATGGTACCAGAACCAGGCAGTAGCATAGCAGTAGCCAGGACTTTTTCAATGGCGGGCAAAAAAGGCATTGAGGGCCGGCAAACTTGGACATAAATTGTCAAAAATGGGCTTAAAAGTACAAAAAGGCCCGAAAAGCTTATTTCCATTACGTGACAACATAAGGCAATTTAGTACACTACCAAAATGAGGCTATTCCAATTAAAACCCATACACCCCCTATGGAATACATGACCTTAAGCTTCCACACAGGGAGTGTGAATTTCAAACAGAATTATCTATCTGAAGGGATGACTCCATTTGCAATCCACTCCACCCCGCCCCCCCCCCTGCGGGAGATCAAGATCATGTCTTCCATACAGGGTGTATGAATTGAACAGCCTTAGTTAAAATATCATAATTACCATTTCAGAAAATTGTGTAACTATTTTTCCCAGATAAATAATTAATCATAACAATCATAACTAATGTGCTATTTGAATAATTAACCGATGATGGAATAATGTACGTTTTCATGACAATATTTGGAATCAGCATGAAAAATGCATAAAAATGAGTACCAACAAGCCTAGCATTGGTTCAGTGGTTTTTGGGATAGCTCTTGATATTTTGTGAGAATATCTCAAAACTTGGACATTAGGTTGTGGCGCCCTATTCAGTGTTAGCTTTGGATTTTTAATTATTTTATTTATTTTTCACCCGGCTTGACTTACCCGGTGAAAAATCAATAAGATAATTAAATGTCCAAAGCTAACATTAAATAGGGTGCCTCTGCCTAATGACTTTTTATGGCGAAGCCTATGGCTAGCACACAGAGCATCGAGTATATTGTTGCTAAAGAGGACCAAAGAATATTAATATGATATCATAAACTTCTGATGGCCTCAGATTGGTAAATAATTTCATTTTTAGCTGAGGCATATCAAACAGTGGTCTATAATAATGATAATGATAATGATAACAATAATAATAATAATAATAACACTTTATTTTTATATAGCACTATACATCCAAAGCAATACAAAATGCTGCAAAACATAAAACATAGATATAAATGCACAACGAAAATTTAGTAATAGTCATTAAAACAAGAAACAAATAAACACAGAAATAAAACTGAAATGAACACCCCCAACTCATCTATGTCATACAATGATCATGTAAAAACACATCAAAATATCACTAAACAAAAGACAACACTTAAATAACGGTTTTTGACACTGTCCTTTCTTGTACGTGACCATTTTTTCGAAATGACTTTTTGCATTATTTAAGATCCTATGGCAATTATACAGATGATGGAATTGTATTAAATTCCATAAGACAATCAAAAAGCTACAAAATTCCTTCATTACAAAACCTTTCCATTCTGTCAAAACCTCATAACAGTTTTTTCTTCCTCCGGCAAAATTTTGTTTTTTGGATTTACGAAGTTTGACAGAACAGGGATGATACGAATGTATCATATTCATGCTAGCGTACATACAAGGTTTGTCTTTGGTAGCGAGTCCCAAATTTATTTAGGACAGTATGATGTAATTTATTGCTACATCTACTGAAGACAGGAATTATATAACTTTTCATTACTATCTACTGAAGACAGTAATTGTGTAATTTATTATTATTGTTATCTATTTATAAAGACAATTATTATGTAGTTTATTATTGCAATCTACTGAAGACAGTAATTGTTTCATTTATTTTTAGTATCTACTGAAGACAGTTATATAAAATTTATTATTGCTATCTACTGAAGAAAATAATTATGTAATTTATTATTGCTATCTACTGAAAACAACAATTATGCAATTTCTTATTACTATCTACTGAAGACAATAATTATGTAATTCATTATTACTATCTACTGAAGACAACAATTATGTAATTTCTTATTACTATCTACTGAAGACAGTTTTATGAAATTCATTATTACTATCTACTGAAGAAAATAATTACGTAATTAATTATTGCTATCTACCGAAAACAGCAATTATGTAATTTATTGTTTCTGAAGAAGGGATTATGAAATTCATTATAACTATCAGGATACAATAATTATTTAATTTATTATGATCGTAACCGTCTACTGAAGACAATAATTATGTAATTTATTATTACCGTCTACTGATGACAATAATTATTTAATTTCATATTACTACCTACTGAAAACAACAATTACATATACGAGTGGATATTCATACGTAGTGGTGGTAGATAAAATGATTTAAGAGTTTAACTTCAACACTACACTATTTTTCGCTCACTTGGAACGTTTTATGTAATTTATTATTGTTATGTACTAAAGACAGTAATTATGTAACTCTGAACTTACTATTGCTATCTACTGAAAACAGCAATTATGTAATTTATTATTTACTATCTATTGAAAACGGCAGTTATATATATTATTATATCTACTGAAGACAGAAATTATTTAATTTATTATTGCTATCTACTGAAGACAGCATTTATGTAAAAAAATGTAGCTAATGATGAATCCAATGGACGAAGACACAAAAAACAGCAAGGATAATAAATGATATGCCAACAACTAAAATGAGATGTACACCAACTTGATGTGGGGTAACAAACAAGTAAAACACACAACGTTATGCAGAGGGGGACAATAAACAACAAATGTAGGCACAGAAGTAGGTCAAGTTCGATAGCCAAAAATTACCAATTCTCTGGCCCTCAGAAGTGTTAACCTGCAAAACAAACAGGAATGAACAGGGATACATGTACAAATATGCACTGGAACATGTGATGAAAATCACTATGCATATAGGCAGACAAACTAAACCAAATAATAAGGAATAACAAATGTAGGCACAGAAATACTGTATTTCCTTGAATAGTCACCCCCCAATAAACACCCCCACCACTTTTTTCAACCAAGATGTTTCAAAAATGCAGATATTTCCATGATATCTTGTGTAGTACATGTAAGCTTACCAAGTTGCTCACATGGTCGATAATAGCAGCAATAATTTGTGAAAATCTGCATCGGAAACCCAGAAGTAAACCAAAAGTCAGTGTTTCTAGTTCATAGTTCGTCATTTTAGCGTGACTCTTAAGCTTACCTAATGATTTTAACAGGAATTGTTGTGCTAAAAATGACCTCTAATAAACGCCCCCCATTTGGAAAATGCAACGCCCCGGGGGCATTTATTAGAGGAAATACGGTAGGTAAAATTTAACGCGGCTGTGTACTCTTGTTTCTTTCGCGAAATTGAGTTTTTTTGATATGTTTGTACTTTGTTATGTTTTTTATAAATACAAGGAATGAAAATCCAGATTTGTAAACTCCAACTGCAAATATTTTAAGGATTTTATTTGACTATTCCACTCCTGTTTGAAATTTAAAAGGAAAGAAAATCTTTGTTGTACCAGCAGGGTACACGCGCAAGAACAACGCATCGCGTTGCGTGTCATCGCAATTTAATTTGGTAACGCACAAACACGCTACGATACGCGCGACGCTTATCTGGATGCGTGGCACATCTTATGGAAACACCACAGGAGCGCTGATTTCACAAAAACCTAGCGGTCAAATGGCTCCGTTTTAGCTGATAAAATGTGAATTTTTTCAAGTTCTTTCCCCCGATTTAAACATCAATATACGAATAGATTTCAGCCAAACTTCTCAAGGGGCTGTGGATTTACCCGATGTTCACGTAATGTAAGGTAGAAAAACGAGAACTGCCGCATTCTCCTGCAATCTTCGATCAAAGTGCAAAATGTGACCACTTTAAACTTCAACAGCCTTTATTTCAATGTTCATTTTCTCGGTAAAATGACGATTTAGGTACACGATAACTCAATAAATACGGCATCTATTGATAAGCAATTATGCTCATCATAAAAAGCATGATCGCTTTAAGAAACGGTTTTCTCATTTTTTTATATTTTTATCTATTTACGATTTTAGGCATCATTTTGTGCAAATAGGCGTTTGTGAATTTTAAAAGGTTCATTTTGATGCCTTATATGGTCAATATCTCACAAAATAAGGCCAATATCAAAAAACTAAAAAAAAACGTTTTTGGAATGGTGCCTCAAGATTAAGAAAAAAGCAAAACAAAAATTTTTGGAAAAAGTGTTTTTTTGTTATGAAGTACCGAACAAAAATTGCCAAAAATTCACTTTTTTGTGATTTTCTTCATAATTGTTGTTTTTACACCAAAACTGTACTTATATTGAGATTCATTGATGTCTTGCCTTTATAAAATGTATACTTTTATATGACTTGCGTGAATAATTACAAAGTTATGGCACTTTTACTACATGCGTATCTGAGAGTACACAGCTACCTTAATGGATAAAAATTACCAATTCCTAAGCCCACAAAACAGACCACCCCCCCAAAAAAAAACCCAACAACCCAGTTTGAACTTGCTCATTGTTTTGCTGTTTGATACATATTTTGCTGTTTGTTCCTGAAGAAGAGCATTTTATCTGCTCTAAACATCAGGATCAGGAAAGAGCTTTAGAATTAAGAAATACTGATGCAAAATTTGCGTAAGGAAACAGAATTAGCAAAGATGGTCACTATTTTAAAGTTACTACAAGAGGTTCTCAAATTCTGATTTGTTGCAAATATAATCCATCAGGAAATATCATAGTTACACAATTTCCTTGAATTTGGGTAAATTTTTTACAGAAACTTACTCAGCAATAAGTCTACCAGGATACCAGGAATTGGTGAAGAAATGGACGATTGCCGTGATGATAACGATGATGGAACCGTGCAATAATGGTGGTGATGAAGAGGGTGAGAAAGAAAAGCGGTCGTGCAAATAATAAAGAGACAGAAAGAAACATGGTAACCAAGAATGAGAGATCCCTCAACATAATGTCAGTCAAAAGAAAATAATGGGCTATTCCGGTTGAAATCCATAAACACTATGGAAGGTATGACCTTAATCTCTGATTAAGGTCATGTCTTCCACAGTGGGTTGGACGGATTTCAGCGAGAGTAGATCATTTGCTGGGGCAAAGCCAGACTGGTTTCAAGGAATGAAAGTTTGGTTTTATATTTTTAAAAAGTATCATGGGATGCATTTTACTATCATTTATGGACAACACATCATAAGCCCTTGAACCCATCGTAATGTCCAAACCTAGTAGCTCTAACATAAAGTCTGCACAAAAAGTAACGCAGCTGTTATAAATATGCCTATAACTTCAGAACTAATAATTGTTTGCACAATATTTCTGCATAGAAAGAAGGATGATTTATTTATGCGCATTTTGATGCCCCATTTGTCAAATGTCGTTCAATATTAATCACACAGTAGTGCCTTTGAAGAAATATACCTTAAATTAAAAGTTGCCGTTTACAGCAATCAATGGTTATTACGCAAGCATTGTGGCACGTAAAACCCTCCATTTTCTTTGCACTGACTTCAAATCAATACAAATAGCTGCAACTTTTAAATTCGGGTATTTCTCTTTAAAAACACTGCTGTGTTGTTAATATTGAACAACATTTGACAAATGGGGTATCAAAATATGTGTAAATAAATCATCCTTCTTTCTATGTAGAAATATCATGGAAACAATTATTACTGCTGAAGCTATAGGTGTATTTATAACAGCTGTGTTACTTTTTGTGCAGACTTTATATAAATCCTATGTAGAAGTTTGGATTTAAAATGTGTTCAGGACTGACGATGTGTTGTAAGTATTAGTGATATGCATCCCTGGTCATTGAAATTTGATCAAAAACAGGCTCGGTTGCCGTAACTTTTTTCCCCATAATTTTATCATATTTTTCTTTTACTACAGGTGAACTTTTTCCCTTAACCTATGTCTGGCTATGCCCTTGATTTAGTTTTGTATGTTCCATTAAGAACAAACTCAGAATCTTGAAGAAAATGCATATTATTGTTAATGTGAATACCTGGTTTAAATGTTATTTATTTCAAATAAGCCATATTGCAACATTTGCTAGGGAGGACACCCCTAAGTTTTTCAAAATATTCTCATTTTACATAATTGTATTGTACACAAAAATCATGTCTTTAGGGGTTATATTTGTGACATGTTAATAACACTGTGTGTAAATGGCATACGGAATGGTCATAACACATCAAAAGGACCGACTGAGCACAATCGATAGAGTGACACCGGTGCTGGAATTAAATTGCAATTTTCCTTGTTTTACCTCAGTTGTTGGGCTCAAAATTAAAAGGCGACACATTTGATGATAAAAACTAACATTTTGTGGGAAAGTAATACAAATCTATTTTCATGGAAATGTACAATATGGCTTTAAATCAAATTAGACCTACAAAGTTTAGGAAAAATTAAAATCATTTGTAAATGTTAATGTTATTTTCTTAGAAGATGCATTATTGACTTTCAAACCAAGTTAGTAACGGTAAATTATATATGGAAAAAGATATGATGATTTCATGGTAACTAAATAACTTAAAGCTTTCAAAGTTGATACATGTTAGGGTTTTTATTTCTTTTTTGATGTTAATTATACCTTGAGAACTTACAAGCAGTAGAAAAAGTTTGTTTTACATAAATAAATAAATTTTGGATTTATAAAGCGTGTTTCTCCAGATCTTAGAGGACTCAAAGCGCTGTAATTTCGCTGCAATGGTGAATCATCACAATCAGATCGCATCAACTAAGTTGCTGCCGAACGGCGCACACCTATCCGCATTTAGATTGTAACATCTACCAATTATCTGTGCAGCTCCCCAAATTCCATTGGGTGAAGGAAGTTTTTTGATAACCAAACAACTATCACCGATTTTAGCAATACAGGAGGAAACCGGAGATCCTGGAGAAAACCTGCGAGAGCGAGCATGGAATCGGGATAAACCAAGTGCACATGAGTCCATGGGTCATGCCGGGGCTTGAACCCGTGACCTCAGTGGTGCAAAGCGAGGGAACTACCGCTGCGCTAACTCGCCCGCCCTAATAATATGTATAAGTTGTGTAATGGTGACATCAATACTGAACTGAACTGGACTGGATTGTACCATGCTCTATCCAGAAGAATTGCGCATGTCCAAATGAAAAGCGGTATATCTGCAGGGGTACAGTTGCTTCTTACCACACCGCACGATAAATATGCACCATTTTTTATCGCATGTGTATCACATGGGGATACTGTCTCGAGAAAACCAAATGGGCTATACACTGGCGAAGTGATGTAATAAATCGGATTAACTACCATAGCAATAGGTGAAAACAATTTTGAATATATCGTGCTGCACTACAAGCAGGTTGCACTTATCACCTGTGTATGTCTGCAATCATAGATTGAATACAATACCTGTCTTTTCAAAGATACTAATCTTACAGGTGCGAGTGATCATCATGATATGGTTCAATGCAGAGGTACTGTGTGAACATACCAGTGCAGCACGGTATATTAAAAAATTGTTTTCACCTATTGCTATGGTAATTAATCCGATTATTACATCACTTCACCAGCGTATAGATGCTGTAATATCAGTGCCTATCTGGTCATATGACAATTATATATATATTTGTGTTTATAAAATAACCTATAGATAAATCCAATTTCATGCATTCCTACACCTCAATGGCAGCCATAGCTGGGTCCCTGTTGGGTATATTATATCCCACCTAAAATACGAAATGATGTGTCCTTGGCAGGATTTTAAACTGGATTTCATCATCTGTGTTACACATAAACAATAGAATTCTGACCATCACTTGGCTCGTTGGATTCGTCTATTCTAACTGTACTACTGTATTACATTACCACTATGTCATCAAGGTATTCCAGTTGAAATCCATACACCCTTTATGATAGACTTGACCTTAATCTTCCACATAGGGAGTGTGCATTTCAAATGGAGTCACCCATTCAGGTAAACCCATTTGAAATTCACACTCCATGTGTGGAATATTAAGGTCATGTCTTTCATAGGGGTGTAAGGATTTCAACTGGAATAACCTATTATTTTATTGTTGACTTGAATGATGTATACTCATAATGGGCTATTCCATTTAAAATCCACACTACCCCTGTGGAAGATTTTGGAAATATCTTCCACAGAGGGAGTATGAATTTCAAATGGAATGAGCACATTAAGCAGCTACATTTGAATTTCATACACCCTCTGAGAAAGATTCAACCTGAATCTTCCACAGAGGGAGGTGAGTATCAAATGGAGCTGCCCATTGTGTACATTCTACTTGAAATTCATACTCCCCAGTGGAAGATATTTTTAAAATCTTCCACAGGGGTACATGTAGTGTGGATTTTAAATGGAATAGCCCAATAAGATCAATGTATACTATAAGACACATAAATATTATGATCACAATATAGGTGGGAGTTATATTAGTTAAGATTTACTAATTAATTAAGAATAAAGAGATGTTTCACACAATTAATTTAAGTTGAACAGTTTGATAAACTATGATGTTAGGTGCGATTCACTCTGAGTTATTACTGTATAATTCTAATTTGGATGTAATACAAACCATTTAGCAAACCTTGAATGTATGGTAAAAAAAGGGTAAAAATTGAAATATTCTGTTGTCAACCAAATACTTAACAAATCATTGGGATTATACCTTTACACTTAAATCTAATAAAGATTAAAAGATACGATATTGCAGTATTATGTAGGTACAATATTAAAGGTGCCTGACCAAATTGTGGTCCTATTGTAACACATTGTGTGTTCTACCCACAGAATTAAAACCAGAGAACCAGGACTCGACCGCCATCTTGATACAGGCATGGAGCAAAAATTGGGGGTATTCGGTTTCCCTCGGAATGCGCCCGAGGCATTCGTTGTCATGCAAGTGCGACATGGACGATGGACGCATTTGAGAGACGCACTTGATGCGACCAGTACGCAAGTACGAAGTCGCTTCAGATGAGACCAGAATTGTTTTCGTTCGTCTCCGCAAGCACCGTCGGCAAGGACCCGAATACCCCAATTTTCTCCCCATAGCTGACGGTAGCGATTGTGCGATGGCGGTATAGGGAGTCCCGGTTCTCCTTCTCTAATTCTGTGGTTCTACCTCACATTGAGTCCCATTGCCCAAACATACTTATTCCGAGTTTTTGTTAAATTGCTCCAACAATTAGGATTTTAGAAGGAAAAAATATGTATCCTATAGAACAATAGACAAGTTCCGGGGTTGTAACAACCAAATTACTATTTGAGTTATTCATCAGTCAAGATTAATAGGAAAATTTTCACGGAAAATTTTCTGGACACGTGACACCCATGGGCGCAGACATATTAGCATTATGGAATGTACCCCGAGCACAGCGGGTGGTCTTCCAATGTATTTGAATAGGAAGAATTTCTCCTTGGATGCAAAATAAGCTACTTATCGGAAGTTAATAATGTTATAACAAGAGATTCCGTAGGTAAATATTTTTGAAATTACGTTTTGATGATATTGTGAAGAAATTAAGATTGCATGATTTTCAATAATTTTGCAATGCACAAATTTCTATCAAAACTGCGGCCTAAAATACTATTCCAATTCAAAATAACTAAGACTTGAATAGCGAAGTCACCGCCGGGGGTCAGGGATCAGGCTCAAGGTTACACTCACATTGATACGCATTGGTCACGTGTCCAGAAAAATTTCACATGAAAATTTACCTATTAATCTTGACTGTTCATAGCCTAAATGAAACATATTCCAGGCCTAAAATTTCACTGGGATTATGAGAAAATCCATAGTTTACTGAAAAACCTTGCCTGGTGGAGCAAAGGGGCCCGTAAAAAGGGGGGGGGATGAGGCTGTCCATCTAGTCAAGCACCTTGAATACAGTTGAAGTTATATGGCCAACTCTGACAAAATCAGAAACAAGTTTAATGGTGACAGTAACAGAAGTACAAATTTGATTCTTTGTTAATAAGAATGTCATTTTTACAAATACCCAAAAAATGTCTTATTGCATATTTTTCTGGACCAGTAACTTCTGGGGTAATCTGAACTGAACCCCCTTCCCTTTCCATTTTGTGCATCTTTTCTCTCCAAGACAAATAAAAAAAACCAAATAAATAAATTTCAAAAGAGAGTTGAAACAAGAAAGCAAGAAAGAGTGACACATTTAATAAATGTACCGGTAATAGCACTGGCGTGTCCAGGATATATTCCTCAGGGGGCTCAGAGTTATCTTGGGGCTTAATGGCTAAAATTGCCAAAACCGGCTGATTTTACATGATTTTTATCAAAGTGCGGGGGGCTTCAGCACCCAAAGTCTCTCCCCCCTGACACGCCACTGAATAGATAGACTGAGATCAGGCCTGTATGAAGGATTTTTTTTGGGGGGTGCTGATTTTGAGAAAGTGGACTTTTTTTTTCCAAGGGGGGGCGATTTTGTGAAAAGTGGACTTTCTTCCCCAAATGTTGACCTTTTTTGACCAAAAAGCGTAACAAACCTGATTTTTTTTGGCTCGCTACAATCGCAAATTCTGATATTTTGTGTGGTCGCACCCCCCTGCGTACGGGCCTGACTGAGATGCATTGAAAAGGAGCAAAAGAGAGCAAGACAGAAAAATAGCGAGCTAGAGAGACAGCCTAATAAGTACATTTAAAACCCTTCAAACAAAAGTGATTTCTTACAGACCCCAAAAATTGTTCTGCTTATTTGATACCCCATTCAACACATCGCAACTTCCCCCTCATTAACATAGCCATTTGAACAACAAAAGGGAGAGTTTCGAAAATGACACACAGGAAAATAATTCTGAAATTTCACAATTCTGTAAGGCCACATAAAATTCATTTGAAGGTTCTTGTCCGAAAGATATTAATGAATTAACCCAGGGAATTAACATGTCTTTGGGGGTTTTTTTGTAATGAAAAATTGGCATTAGGCTGTTCCATTTAAAATCCACACTACCCCTGTGGAAGATTTTGGAAATATCTTCCACAGGAGCGGAGGAGTATGAATTTCAAACAGCATCATAAACACATTAGCAGCTTCATTTGAAACTTGCCCTCCCTCAGTGGAAGATTCAGGTTCAATCTTATCTCAGACCCGGGATCTCAGAGTGTGTAAGAAATTGAAATTGAAATTCATACTCCTCCTGTGGAAGATACTTCCAAAATCTTCCACAGGGGTAGAGTAGATTTTAAATGGAAATGCCCATTACTAGCAGTAGGTATCCCTTTTCAACACATTCTTGTATACATTAAAAAAATATTAGTTGAAGGTTCTGAGGGCCAGAATTCTACAAAAATTCTTTAAAGTTTGCTTCACTTTTGGCTCAATGAGAAGTGGAGCAAGCAATTTATTTGGAAATATTACCCTCTTCCTGGGTGGGGCTCATAATGGGCTAATCCATTTAAACCACACTCCCCCTGTGGAAAATATCTTCCACAGAGGGAGTATGAATTTGAAATGGACTTAGCACATTAATCAACTCTATTTGAAACTCACCCTACCTCTGTGGAAGTTTTAGGTTAAATCTTTCAGTTTTAGGTTAAATCTTTCAGTTTTAGGCTAAATCTTTCAGTTTTAGGCTAAATCTTTCAGTTTTAGGTTAAATCTTTCAGTTTTAGGTTAAATCTTTCAGTTTTAGGTTAAATCTGTCAGTTTTAGGTTAAATCTTTCAGTTTTAGGTTAAATCTTTCTTAGAGGGTGTATGAAGTTCAAACGGAGCTGCCTAACATGTGCGTTGCATTTGAAATCCATACTCCCCCTGTGGAAGATAATTCCAAAATCTTTCACCGGGGTAGTGTGGATTTGAAATGGAACAGCCCAAATATGCATAGCCACTAAGCCTGAAGGAACATGTGCAAGGAAATTAAGGTTAAGATTATTTTTTTACTTCATTTTTTTTTAATCTTCAACTTACCACAGCTGGGATAGATCGGATCTTCATCACTTCCATCGCCACAGTCATCTTCACTGTCACATAACCAATGGACCGGGATGCAAAAACCATTATCGCATTTATGATTATGTGGTGGACACGTCATGTCAGGTGAGCCTATAACAAATCACATACAAGCGGTTTATTTGGGATATATAGAGTAAGATGATGTATGTTCCACAACTTCAGCTTTTTAAAAAAGTCGACACCAAATAGTCTTGACTAGTGACTCGAATTTTAGAATTTGAGTAAAAACTCTTAGTAACTTTCATGCCCAAAATCCGCACCTCAACATGTGCAAAGTATATACTCCATTTTGCATCTTGGCGCAAAATATTTGCAAATCACTTATTATGGCTTTAAATGTTTCAAAATTTGGTTAAATATGGACTGTGATTGAAACAAGCAAAAAGGAATAGACATCATAGACTTTGGTAAATTTTGTTAATTATGTAGTATGGTTTATATCCTCTGGACTGCTGGTACAGCCCAGGGACTGCTGGTACAGCCCAGGGACTGTCGTGTTATGCCCCTGGGTAGGGAAAGGGGCAAGATAACTTTTAAAGATAATTTAACAAATATTTTCGCTATTCCTACCGCTTGTCCACACCTAGCCTACTCCTAGAACTACACCGACCAGTTCCACCAAGCATTCACTTCTGGTCGGCGTAAACATCGTCTACCACTTCCGGTGTTTCCGTGACCTTTTTCAACCACGCAATATGTAATGTCTTAATTCCGACCATCAAAAGGTCAAACTTACACCGGTGCCAGGAGTAGCTGCGTTCACATTGCAACTTATGCCTGGCAGAGGTTACACCCAGCTTGCTACTCCTGACTTTTGTTAGGAGTAAATCATCGGACGTACACCTGGCGAAACTTACGCTGACCATGGTTCACACTGCCACTACTCCTGGCAGCCCCTACCACCATTCCTAGCAACTTGCGCCGACCAATTTCCGCTGGACGTACGTCCGACAATGTGAACACAACTAATATTAGGGCAGTCATCATCCCATATACTCACCACAATAGTCTGATTCATCAGATTGATCTGTGCAGTCATATTCACCATCACAGAAGTAGTGGCCTGGTATACAGTGGATACCGTCAGCACAACTAAACATACTCTCTGGACATGAAGCGCTTACTACAGGATAATCAAATACAAAATAGTCACAACATGAAATATCAAGGGATTAGTGCTATTATAGCTGCCAGGTGTCACATTTTTTAGATGTGTACAATATTGAATGCAGAAATGGTCAATTGTCTATAAGGCAGCTATTGCAGATAGTGCCTCAGTAGGTTCAGTTTGTATTTAAAGGGAGGACGTATGACCGTTCCAGGATTTGAAAATGACCCCCTATTTCACGGGGAATCAAGGACATTTGCAACAATTTTACTTCTATTTTGCGAAAAATCAAGGAAAATTTGCCCCCAAATACCTCCCCTATTTTTATCATTTTGAGGACGCATTTTCATTTCACATCCTTATCACAAGGAATTGAGGACATGTTTCCGAAATAAATACCCCTATTTTTACCATTTCAAGGATGCTTTTGAATTTTGCCCCCTATTTCACGGGGAAATGAGGACAATTTTTTTGTTTCAAGGACAATTTTGCTCCAAAACACCCCTAATTTGGACAATCACAAACAATTTTGTCCTTGAAAATTTCGTGGATATTTCTTGAAAAGTACCCCTAATTGGAACCATCATGCGTACACATCGTCAGTGAAGACTGAACCCACCGGGGATAGGGCTTCCTTGTCTAATTAATCCTCGACATAATACAATTAACCCATTTCAAAATACAAAATATCACATAAGTTAATTTTTTTCATGAGAGTGAGATTTTTAAATACATGATCATTGCTGCAGGTCATTTTTGCAATGCAGTGGCGTAGCGTGGGTCATCATATGGGGGGTGGGCACCGGGTCTGATTGGGGAGACACAAGCCGTTTTCAGCCATTTTCCTATGGAATTTTTTTTAATTTCTGATCGATTGGGGGGGCATGTGCCGTGCCCCTATGACGCTACCCCACTGTTGCAATGGAGCAACCCAGAGCAACCCCCCTGCATATCAACAGAACATCAATATTTTTTTAGAATTTATGAGGCCCGAAAGTTTCCATAATTCCAGGGTTCAGACCAACCTTAAATCAGGGTTCCCGCACCTTGAAGCCTTTAAAATTCAAGGACTTTTCAAGGACTTTCAAGGTCCAAAAGCATGATTTTCAAGGACTTACCACAACACAAATCATGATGCAGCTCTCCATGCGGCACATATTAAAAAAAGTGACAGCTTCTCTCCACTCCCCAAATTTTGTCAAAATTATACTTTAGGTAAAATTCCAATTTTCAAGGACTTTCAAAGACATTGTGCAAATTTCCAAGACTTTCAAGGCCTTGGAAAGGTGTTTTCAAATTCAAGGACTCTCAAGGACCGCAGGAACCCTGTTAAATGTTGGTTAATTTATTTCCCAGTATTTCGAGCCAGGATTAACCTGCCCTCCCTGCCCCCTCCCACCGGTGGGTATGCCACTGGTAGCAAACTTACGACACCAGCTTTCATCTTCATCTGATGAGTCAGCACAGTCAATGTCACCATCACACCTCCATGCTGGGTAGATACAAGCTGCATTACCTACTCCTGGACATCTCTCGAAACCAACGGTACAATTATTAGCAAATGGTTCTGTCAAATTAAGCAAATCCAACGGTTGAAATTTCACAATAATAGAATAAAATAAAAATAAAATAAACAACATTCGAATGGCTGTGAAGCGGCCAATGAGCCAGTTTAGGACTCGTGGCTTTTGTAATGTCAGAGAGGACCCATCACAGTCCCCTACGCACAGAACAAGTGCTAGGTCAGTGCCTGGGGGGGGCATGCACTCCCATATATTGACATACGCCATGTGCCCATGAAATTACCCCGTTATTTTGGGCTAATCCTATACCCAATGACCCCGTTCTTTTCACCTATGCGAAAAAGGCATGGTTGAACTATGGTTAACCATGGTCAACCATGGTTCAACCATGGGTTTTGACCATGGTCAAACCATGGTCAACCATGCTTTTGAAAAATGGCACCACGGCCAGAGACCATGGTCAACCATGGTCTATCTAAAGTGACCATGGTCAAAAATTTGCATGTTTGACCATGGTTAAGAAACAATAGCAATCAAGGAAGAAACAATAGAAAGAAACAATAGCAATCAAGCTTAAACTTTAAATTAGCACCCGATAGAGGCAGGGCCTGAAGAATGAGGGAAATTATGGGGTAAATATTTAACGGAATAAACTGCATAATCATATTATTTAGATTTATTCCGTTAAAAATCTTATTTTAACTTATCAAATTACTAGTTTTTATATTCTATGGTGTCAAATATTTATTCACAACGTTGTAAATACGCATTAAATACGATTAATAACAACAGAGGGCACTTTTTCTCATTCACTACCCAGAGTCAGATGATGGTGGATGCGATATCGCTATTTTTGTCGTCGCCATTGGATTAACACATAATCATGAAATCTTCACAAACAATTCTAAATTTGTTATGTGGTGTCAAAGCAAAATTATCTTACTCTAAAACCGTTGGGGTTCTGCAAAGTACCCCACTGCAAGTATGTTAATTGTCCATTTATAATCGCTAACCGTGTATTGTGAATGGGGCTATCAGCCCTGTATCTTCGCCAGCCTCGTACGTCCGTGTTGCGTGTCCTATGCCGCCTGCCCAGAGTCAACCATGGTCAGGTGAGGTGATGACCATGGCTGACAATGCTCAGCCATGCTAAAGCATGGTTGACCATGGTATACTTGAAGTAACCATGGCCAAACAATGGTCAGGTGAGGTGATGACCATGGCTGACCATGCTCACACATGCTAAAGCATGGTTGACCATAGTATACTTGAAGTGACCATGGTCAGGTGAGGTGATGACCATGGCTGACCATGCTCACCCATGCTAAAGCATGATTGACCATGGTATACTTGAAGTGAACATGGTCAACCATGGTCAAGTGAGGTGATGAACATGGCTGACCATGCTCACCCATGATAAAGCATGGTTGACCATGGTATACTTAAAAGTGACTATGGTCAACCATGGTCAAGTGAGGTGAAGACCATGGTCGACCATGCTCGGCCATGCTAAAGCATGGTCGACCATGGTATACCATGGTGACCATGGCAACCATGGTTGACCATGGTCAAGCCACCATGGCTGATCATCGCTGACCATAGTTAACCATGGTCAACCATGTTTTGACCATGGTTGACCATGGTTGACCATGCTAGCACGGTTGACATTTCGCCTAGGCAGTAGCCTACACTGAATGACCCCTTTTTTGAACAATTAGTCCTCAAAATTGAAATTTCCACGCGCTTCACGCGCATTTTGAAGAAAATAAATGAGTTTTGTCTATTTTGTACTGTAAAATTGGGTAAAAAGCTATTTTTAATTGTAAATGATGTGAAATTTTGGGTGCTCCTATACAAAATCACCCCATTTTTGACATTGCCAACACCGAATGAGCCCCTTTTTTCTGAAAATTTCTACACTGATAGACCCCTAGCTGGTGGGCACAGGTACGTCACTTTAGTATTCTAGTGTCCCCCCCCCCCCGCCGGGTCAGTGTAGAGGGTTGAGGCTCAAATATTAGCAGACATGTTATATAACAAGTTTTACATCACATAAATTGAATCAGGCAGTTATATAAATGTATATAACCCTACTCCCTATTCCAGAAAAAATTATCCTGTTTTGCCAAATGAAACATAGCTAAATCCTAATCCTTTAGTTAGTACTAACTGGCAATAAAAGTAAAATTTTAATATTTGGAAATAAGGGCCAAAAACATGCGCTTTTAGTGTGTTTCATATGCTGTGACAATCAAACCCAAAGACTTGTACTAAGACTAATTTCAGTTTATGCATTCTAATTGACATTTTAAAATTATTGGTTATAAAAATAAAGCATGTCAATTAGACTTAAAAGTCTCTGCATTTAAAGCCATAATGTGTGATTTGCTTCACAGCGACGTCCTCAATTTTACTCGGATTTCTACTTTTTGCATGATTATAATGCTTAGTGGTATACTAAAATTTTCTTTGTTATACCTCTTTTTTTTTGGCTCGAAATTAAAAGGGGATAATGTGATCAGTGAAAATAAACATTTAAATAAGAATCTATTCTTTATGCAAATTACACATTATTGCTTTAAATATAGTAACATTCACAGTAAAAGTAAGCATTAGAGCAAAATATCGGCATATATTCAATATTTTGAGCTATTTTGAATGTTTAGACTTGTTCCAAGTCTTTGATTTTTGTGACTCGATTGTCAGAAAACATGCCAAAAATGCTTGTTTTTGGCTCTTTTTTTTCAAGAAATTAGTAAAATAGTGAAATGTTTTTAAATCTCCAGTTAGTAATGATTAGGATTGAGCTATGTTTCATTTTGCAAAACTTGATAATATTTTTTGATCCCAAAAAATTAGTGCTGTATTTTTCTGGAATGAGGAGTAGGCCTAGATATAGATATGTTTCACCTTAGCATAGCTAAAAACAATAAATTATATATGCAAGAATTGCATTTTTTTTTGCATTTTGTGCAAAAAGTGGTACATGAGTGATGTACCACTTTCTGGCTTCTACCTTTAAAAGCATGTAAGCTACATTGATACCGATGGCACCAATAGAACAAGAAGATTTGCCCCTTCATTTTGCATACCACTTTGTGCAATTTTTTCTATTTCTTCACAAAATGCAAAAAAATGCAAAAAAAATGCGATGGGTGTAGTACCCCCTTAAATGACTTTATGAAGGCTCAGGCGACTGACATTTTATAAAATCGAGAGAGCAAAAAAATTAGGACTCGGCAGGGATTGAACCCCGTCACTCAATTTCCACGAGATGTAATATCACTACTACTATGCACTGACCTGGACAGTTGAGTTCATCTTCTCCAGTACCACAGTCATGGAATGTGTCGCATCTCGATTCATTTACAATACAAGTGTCGTCATTTTGGCAATACCACTCATTGACTGGACACTGACTCAAAACTGGAAAAGAAAACACAGAAAAAAACACCACAAAATAAATCACATGATAGTTTAAATTTGATGAACAGGATGAAAAAAAACAGTTTTGGGAGAAACATGTACCCTATTGTAAAGTATTATTGCAATTTCTCACTCCCCTTCCCACAATACCCCTGGCTGCTCAAAACCCCAAGTTCCCACGCTATCCGAAGCTGCTACTAAAATATAATGTTTCAAAGATGCCATTTTAGCAGCAGCTAGCCCCATTTGCATATACCACATTCACTTCATTCATTTCGTTTCTCCATGTACTATGATTTGAAGCCAATGCAGTTATGGCATCTGGCAGTACGTAAAAAGGTTGTCGAAGTCCCCTAACAGTTTTTGCACATAAGGATGTTCTTTGCCTTCCAGGTCTTCTTTTACCATGCAGTGGGGTGTAGAGAGCATATCTTCTGCATAGTTCACCCCCCTGCATACGGGCCTGTCTTTTTCAGGGGGGGGGGGGTAGTATGTAACCAGGCAAATGGTGATAGCTATAGAAAATTACTTGCTTATACAGAGACATGCCGACTGGGGGAAGGGAAGGGAGCCAAAATTGACCAAAAGTTGTAATGTACATTTTTCAGGTTTTAGGTCACAATCAATTGTCCTCATTATGGCACATTTTAGTATTAAAGTGCAAATTTTCATATGCAATTGTCCTGGTATAGGTCAGCTGGATGATTCAAACTTTTACCCACCCCTCAGCTTGGCAGCTCCAAGACGCCCTTGCTTGCAGTTTTGCACATAACTAAAAAACAAGTTCTGTACATGTTCTTTAATATTGTAAAATAGAAAATATTAATGTTGATAAGCGTGACTGATTCTCAACAAAACACAAATTACGGTATCATGAACATGACTGTATATTCACCCACGTTATATTCTTCATAAAAGTTGTAAAATGCAACTTGCATTATATGGACCAAATCAGTATCATCTCTGATGGTGAAGTTCACTAACCTTATTACACAATTATTGCATAAAATTTGATCTCAAGATGTAGAGTATGATATTTTAGTACCCAAAACATTGAAAAACCATTCTATGAATGTGCAATCTAGTATGGGTTAGTGAACTGTGTCTGGAGAGATGAGCATGCTGGAGATTTTAGTGTTAAAGCTATGAATCACAAACTATGTAGGAGGCCATAGCATTGACTCAGTGCTCTCTGATACTCAGGGACCGTTCACAAACACTTGTAAGGGGGGCCTGATGCAAAAAAAAATTATCGCAAACATTTTTCGGGACCCCTTTACAGACCTCAAAAATTTCAGGGCCTCCTTTTTGACATGAAAATTATGGGTCAACCCCATAGAAAAGCATATAAACTCAATTTTCCCAGGAAAATTTGTGGTCATTTTTTTCAGGGCCCCCTTTTTTGCATCAGGCCCCCTTACAAGTCTTTGTGAACGGTCCCTCATAGCTTAATACAGCAGCCAAAAGAAGGGTGCTGACTGATTCACTGACTGTGCCCTCTGATAGGCCCTACTCAAAGTCCAATAAAGCAGCCAAAAGAAGTGCATCGTTGCTCACACATTTCAAGGGACGTCACAGTCTGCGAACAGGGCTAATCTAAGGAGGCCAAGGTGATTCCTTGTTCACAAATAATGGCATCACAGAATTATTTAACGCAAACAAAAACAGATAATAACAAATTCAAAATTAATGTTGTGTGATCTGAAATAAAAACTGCCATTGGGCAGGGAAATCCTATTGGGCAGTTCTATTTTAACTCTCTTCACGCAGGTGCGAATGCAGGCGACATGTTTAAACCAAATTTAAAATTTAAACATTTCAGAAATGTAAATTTTCATGACCATATTTGGAATCAGCATGAAAAATGCATTAAAATGAGTACAAACAAGCCTAGTATTGGTTCAGTAGTTCTTATGATAGCTCTTGATATTTTGAGAAAATATTTCAAAACTTTTTCCTTTGAAGCGCATAGCCCGGGCGCATGGCTAGCACGCAGAGCATTAAACATGTTCAAGGGCCACAAGTACATAGGTTTTTCCTACCCTCACTTGGTGTTCAAAAGTCAATATTTTAAGAAGAATTCTTTTGTTTTCATCACAGGTGTGTTCAATGAATTATATCTCAGTTTCTTCCCTGGGTTACTTTCCACTCCTTTCGTGATAACAGGTCACAATAAAAATTCCTTTAAAAAAGGAATGGGGCGCCCAAATTATGTGAGCTTGGACGTGATATGGTGAATTCCATGGCATGGTGTTTAGATTTGGTCCCGGGGATTTGGTATCATAATGATTTTTTCTAGGGAAGAGTAGAAGATGATCAAATGCAAGACAAATGTGTTTGATTGGGGAAGGTGTATCACAGGACCGTTTTGGATGAAATAAATTGAATTGGAATGAAGCTGTCGTGTCAATTTGCGATTATGTGGGGTGGGGTGGGGGAGTTCAATTTTGGGGCATATTGTAGTGATGATATTGCTTTGGATATTGAATATTGTTGAATTTCGTTATGCAGGGGGGTATATGATGGATAGTATAGAAGAGGATCTACCCCTCTGTTGACCAAAAGAAAAGTTTTTATGAATGTATAACGTCTGTGATACATATACATCATAACGTCTGTGATACATATACATCATCTACTTGCTAATACACTGAAAATCTAATAGAGATGAAGGATAAAAGACAATTACAGAACATTCATTCTTGAAAAGTAGCTATATGGGTATACAATGTTTACAAGATAAGAACGTTAATGTTTTGTACATGAAGCGTAACATCTTTGATACATAGTTGTTAACACACTGAAAATCTGACTAGAGATTTACAATTTGATGATATCCAAAAGAATACTTACTAACTTAGCATTGAAGAATTAAAATAATTACAGAACTTTCATTTGTTAACATACACGTAGCAATGATTAACAATGTTGAAAATACAAACGTAACGTTTTGTTCATAAACATAACATCCTCGACACATCTAGGATCCGCATAATTTGTTGATTAATGTCATAAACAGTCACAAAAGATTTATGGTCTGATCATTTTATCATTTTAAGGGGACCCGATATTGCATTTGGAAGAACCAGGCTTTTCAATTACTATCAAAACTGCTGGGTACCAAACTTTTGATACAGCTTGTATAGTAATTTGTTCTAATTTCCATGCAAAAGGAGCCAGTTGTTTCATCCTTAAAACAAATAGGCTACACCATAATTTCCAATTACCCCATGCAGATAGATAAGACCTTGGTAAGATAAGCGTGTTAATTGTTATGTCACTATCACTATCTTGATCTTGATAAGATGCCTGACTTTGAAACTTTGGGTACAAAAACTCATACTCTGCAAGTTAGGTCAAATTTTGCACTATGATTGTTTATTTGAGCTTATTGGACTATGCCATTCAGATTAGGCTATTGTAATCCAAAGTGTTGGTCACCGTCTATCGGGTTCTAAGAGGCGGTAAACTGGTTACAAAGGTCAAAGTGGTTACAAAGGTCAAAGGTCTCGATTTATTTGGTGTTTTTACAAATCCATTAATTTTGTCTTTTAAACAAAGAATATACGCACACCATTTTATCCTGTGCATAACAGAAAACAATAATAAAATAAAATCCAAGCATATTGTGGATTTATTTCTGAGCAAGGGCATAATTTTAGCAAAATAGCACAACAATTGCGGAGTAAATCTAGTAAGACTGAAATTAGAAGCTACTCACAAGTACATGCCAATATTGTGAGACGCCTCCATAGAGGGCGCCCCAAAAATACTCAAAAAAAAAAAAAAAAATGCACATTTTATTTCGATTACATTTCATGATAACCTGAATGACTTGACAGACAGTATGTGAGTCCTGACTAATATTTGTACAGGGCTTGTGATTGTGCAATTAAGCACAAATTCTGTCTTGTTTATGCTAGCTGGGTGACATCAACAATAAAACAAAAGCAGCAATTACACATTGTTGGCTTCGTTATATTTCTTGTGATTTTTTTCTGCCTATAATGGGCCAGCCTGCTTTTTATTGGCAATTGCTAGCCTGGCTTGTGCATAGATCTGGACCATGGATTTTCTATAATGCGTCCATTAAGTAACTCAAACAAACATATAAACTATAGTGCTTTTACCTTCCTCGAAGTCAGTGCAAAATTCAATGGTTGCAGCATTAAATCGCACATTTTAATCAAAGCGCTGGCTTACACTCACATTTAAAGGCGGTGTGTAGATACGCACACAAAATAACCTGCACACATTGACGCCACCAACTCTATGAGGAAGGCAAATAGACTATAGCTTGTTTATATTTGACACTCTTTTCTTTCACAAAATAAATTTCCACAATTCCAAAAGTTATTTTAATAATTACCATACTGACTATCCTAGTATATAATCCACTCTTATTTTAAGTGAAGAAATTATGATAGAATTTAAGGGTGATCATTTCTTAACAAATGTCCCTGGTCCAACCGTCCAACATACAGATTACCTGAACATTCATGTTTTCATGGAAAAACATTACCCCCATTACCAATTAAAATGGCGCAATGAGAAAAATGAGCAAAAATGCATTTTACACAGAGTATGGTGAAGTAAAAACAATAAATTAGGGGCTGTGCAATAATTATGAGCCGGGGGTAAAAAATCTGAACGCCCACCAAAAATTGCTTGCACCCCTCTCGGCCTGCCAAAAATCGCTTGCCCCCCTTCTCGGCCTGCCAAAAAATCTTTGCCCCCCTTTACACATGCCAAATTTTTGGGATCCCAATTTGCAAACCTTAAATGGTCTAGATATATGTTGTGAGCACAGCGAGCTGGAAAATTTGCATATTAAAGCATTTCCGCACTGTTTTCCTAAGCCTTTTTAGAGTATTTTATTTAAAAGGCACCCCATGAATGTGTGCCAAAATTGCTTCCCCTCTCGGCTCCCTAAAATTGCTTGCCCCCCCTCCTTTCGGCTCGCCTAAAAATTTCTTGCCCCCCCAACTTTACCTTCCCCCCAGGGCTCATAATTATTGCACAGCCTCTTACACTTATATATAAAAATATATTACTTTGATGTATATCGTGGTTTTCTTTTGTTGCTATGGTTTATTTTCATGCACTTTGTTCTTGATGGGGAAGTTCTTTACAAATGTCATGTACATGTATGTGTACTTAACGTAATAACAGTTGCTAAAAATAAATCTGCAGTTGGACATAGTTTTTAAAATACTACCTACTTTGCAACTACAACCAATCCTGATATTAACATAAGGAAATAGAAATAAAATAGAAACACACAATTTCCATCATGGTTTTGGTACACAAAGATATTTTTCTAGTCTTATATTTTTATGCCATGTTTTTTTTAAACCCAGGCCCAGGAACCAAGACTCTTTCTATACACATGTACCTGTATAATACACTATGCCATAGTCAAATTTTGATAAATAAAAATATGTTATTATTAATCATGATGAACACATCCTATTGGAACTCAAAATGATACTGATGTGTATTAAAATTAATAGTAAAATGGTCATAAAGAGCTTTATAGTTAGTGACAGTAAAAATAAAGTATAGGCCCCTACAAATGTTATTGAATGCAACATATCTTGCATAATGGCTCACTTTAATACTAAACAATTCTGATTTTGGAAACTACTAGTTTATTGATTGCGAAAGCCCGAGTAAATAATCTGAGAATGTACTTTGGCTTTTAAGCAGAACTTTACTCCGGGACTTTGTTCTCTAAAACACACTGCCAATCATATTTGTTTATCAATCCAATTTAACCACAAGTACTAAGCATGGTGGTACAAGATGCGCTAGATGTACGTCCATCCATCAACTTTTGTGCCAACACAAAAGCAACACAAATTCCATCGATAGTTGTGCACGATGTAGTTAATGGTAATGGCACGTGCCCGGAGGATTTAAATCATAATGAGATCTGGGTGACCAATCACAAGCCACGTTCATTTAAAGATGCATTGCATCATGGCCAATTTTAGTTAGGCCCGGGAGTTAGGACAGAAATTGGCCTAGCTTTACATAGAGACCTGTGTCAAAAATGGTAACGCAATTCAAAGTAAGTAGTCCACTTGGGAAGCTAACAAACAGATGGATTACGGTGACTGAAAAGATCAGATGTGGAAATCTATTGCACACAAATGAATACAAATCGGAGGTTTACGCTTAAATGTATTAGCCAGAGTATGCAAAATGGACTACGAAGATTGAGAAGTCTAGTATTACTATCAAAGTAGAAAGTTTTGTGTACATTATTTTCATGCTTTTCATGCTAGTATATCCAATGAACTTATGTTACATGTAGTCTTTTAAAGGTAGACTATCATATTTCATTGAATTAGTAAGCTATGAATTTGGTATAGCCTATATTTCCTGGTTGACTAATCAAGCTTGAAATTAAATTCCCCACCTGAATTCCCTATATGCATTCATATGCATTGCATACCTTTGTTGTAATATCATAATTATCAATTTCATGTGCAAGCATACATGGGCTATAATATTCTGCATGTTGAAACCCATACACTCCCTGTGGAAGACTATAGTCCAAGGTTGCTGCGACTGATATTTTCCAAATAGGACATCGATATATCAAGAAGACACACACACATGAAAATTTGATGGTTTTGGTGGCCACACTGCTGCACATTTTAATCAATGTTTTCTATATTTGTGATATCATAATCACAGATCAACATAAATACCTCTAAAAACATGTTAAGCCTTATAATCATGTGGTCTGTTCATACTACATGTATGCCTTAAAGCAATAATGTGTGATTTGCATAAAGAATAGATTCCTATTTAAATGTTTGTTTTCACTGATCACATTATCCCTTTTAATTTCGAGCCAAACAAATGAGGTATAACGAATTGCAATTTCATTCCAGCGCCTACAATGCGTGTACTATGCTCACCGATCGTAACATGTAATACTGCACGGAGCATCGCGCTCGACGTGTGCACACATAAGCTGACATCCACGGGAGATGTTAGCAAGCAGTCGATCGATGAACGCTGAATAAAACCGGGTCGACCGGTTTTAATATAAAAAGTTTGATTTTACTGTTATTAAAGCACTTCAGGCTTAGTCTTTTACGTGGTATTTTAGTACACCACTGGGCATTACAATTATGCAAAAAGTAGAAATCCGAGTAAAATTGAGGGCGTCGCTGTCGGAAGCAAATCACACATTATGGCTTTAATTGCTTTGCTGTGCCGCACTGCATCGTACTGTAAAATATTTCATTTCGGTATCGCAATAAAGCTAAAGACAAAATCTGGGTCAGTTGGGCTCGTAAAGCAGGGTTTTTTTGTCATCCTTCACAACACTTTTGGTAACATTTCTACATTTTTATGGTAATATTGCATTGTAATGTTTAATTGGTATTCTACTTTTAATATTTCTTGAGTATTAAACCATCATATTAGAAAAATATCCTTTAATTCCTCATTTTAAAGCCCTGGATATCACACAAAAGTGGGGTCCTTGGCAAATGGAAACACAATTTCATGCAATGTGCCACTGCCATGGTAACTTATTGCTTTCAGTATAAATCATCAATAATTGACTGTCAATTGCTATGTTTAAAGCCTTAAAGGGGCATTTCGTGATCAACAGCCTCATCCCCCACTTTTTTTTTAAAAAGTTGAGATTTTTATACCACTGGAAACCTCTGGCTACATAATGTTTATGTACCAAAACTTTCTTGCAGATTAATTCGTTTGGCAAAAATATCGTCAAATTTGAATTTCGTTCTGGTGCACCAGAATGAAATTACAACGCATTGTCTATGGAGCAGTGTAATACACATAATCATGCATAACTCGCGAACGCAAAATCGGAATCAACTGAAATTTATTTTGGGAATAGGTTTTTTCGTGGATATCCAATGAAAAAGGACATAAATAGAGGATGCTAGGATCACGAAATACTCCTTTAATAATGTATGATAATATTAAAATAAAAATGGCTGAATTTGTCACATTTTCAGATTAGGCAAATTCACATTTTCAGATTAGGCAAACAAAGAAAATCGCTATTTAATTTAAGCATGGCGTAAGGTGGTGTGCTAGCTTGTATGGTTGTCCCTCCCTCTGGGGTATAGCTATAAACATGTTTGCTTGTATAATCACGATATTACAATTGTGGTTTACCCACAAGAAGCTAATAATACATTATTTGATCAATTTCCAAATGGATTTTCAGATGCAAATATTGTCAGCCAAATGTTGGGCTATAATCCTATCCATGCAGTTGAAATCCATTCCCCCTATAGAAGACTTTAATCTCCCACACAGGCGTATAGATTTCAAATGGAGTGACCCATTTAGGTACTCTTTTCAAAATTCAAACTCCCTGTGTATAAGATTAAGGTCATGTCTTCCATAGGGGTGTAAGGATTTCAACTGGATTAGCCCATTATTGCTACTTCAGGTAGCTGCATCTCCTGTTACCATGGTGATCAACTTCATCATGTTGACCTTCATGATTTTCACAAGAATAGATTATTTTCCCTGGAATTTTATACAACTTGATATTTTTTTATCAACAAAGTAAATAAATTATTTTTGATCAACTGAATTTTCCGTTAGGGTAATGGAAATGAATCATAAGTTTCCAATTTCCCCCAGCATCAAATGTTTGTGCTTGCCAAAATGTTCATTATTTTGAATAACATACACTTTTTCTTTTATAAGATTTTGGAGTATCTATACCAAACTTAGCAGTAAAATCCCTCTTGTCTGACTTATGATTTTAACTTAAGATGAAAAGTTTCAAGTTTGTTTGGCTTATAATTAGCAAAAAAATACAAGACTCATATCATTGTGTACTAGATATAGAATGGCGTGCACGTAGTGAGTGCAGCACGCTAGTTGCGTGACTGGCGTATGTTTGTGGGTCATTCTTCGGTAAGGTGCATATTTGAAGGTTTGGAAAATTGACATTTCAAAATGATTTTTCTGTTAATTTTTTTACAGATTAAGAAAGAGATATGTCTCCAGTGTAGTAAAAAAGTGTTTGGCTCAATCTTTATTAGCAGCTTGATGTATTTTTTTGGCTTATTCTGCAGCCAATGCCATCTCCGTCACCGTCGTCATCTCCGTCACAATTGCAACGGAGTTCAACTGATACCAAAAATGTGTCGCACATTGAACATTTGTTTTTTACCTACAGAGGAAGGGAGTATGTAATATCAAAGCAGGGCATTATCTGTAGAGTGACAGAGATGATGTCTATGAATGGAAATTCTGCTGTATCATCTATCAAATAAGAACTTCTTTTAATATTTTGATGTTTTAAGATATAAAAGGAACATCAATACTAATCAACTGCAAAATGACTGCTGAAAGTGGCTTGACTGCAATTAGGCAGCTTACCGAAGAATGACCCTTATGTGAATTCACAGAAGCATGATTGAGTTTGGACTTTATTGACAAGCGCAGTAACAAAAACCGAAGGTTAATGTTGTAATTATATACCATAATTTCCTGGCAAGATCGTAGGACCCATTGCAATTTAGATTTTGCTAATTGTATAATTATATTGTTTTGATACAACTAGAGACAACATGACTGAAACTGAAAAACCCGGTGGGTTCAGTTTGTATTTAAAGGTAGAACGTATGACCGTTCCAGGATTTGAAAATGACCCCTATTTCACGGGGAATCGAGGACATTTGCAGCAATTTTACCCCCTATTTTGCGCGAAATCAAGGAAAATTTGCCCCCAAATACCTCCCCTATTTTTATCATTTTGAGGACGCATTTTCATTTCACCCCCTTATTACGAGGAATCGAGGACATTTTCCCGAAATAAATACCCTATTTTTACCATTTCAAGGGCGCTTTTGAATTTCCCGCTATTTCACGGGAAATGAGGACAATAACGAAAACTGTAGCGGTAAAAGCGTGGGACGAAAGTCCTAGAAATACACCCTATTTTCCATTTCAAGGACAATTTTGCTCCAAAACACCCCTAATTTGGACAATCACGAACAATTTTGTCCTCGAAAATTCCGCGGACATTTCTTGAAAAGTACCCCTATTTGGAACCATCATGCGTACACATTGTCAGTGAAGACTGAACCCACCGGGCTGAAAAATACAAAAATCATTAGTGAATCTATATGCAAATTTGTCATAGGTCTGGCTATAGAATGATTAATTATGATAATTAAGAGAGGCAAAATAATTATATTGACAACTTAAATTTGCATGCAGTTCTTTGTTCCCCATTTTTTACACTATTCACTGTCATAGTGAATGTGTCATTTCTGGTTCACACCTGTTGTAACTAACACATACTGCGTGTTTCTACTGAGGGCCAAATTCCGTGCCATGCCGTGCCGTGCCGGGTCATACCGGGTAACAAGCCCAGTAGAAACGATCTGGGTAATCGGTTGCCGTGTCATGCTGGGTCATGTGCTCGCCTTTCATGATCCACCTCTTGAGGTGGATCATGCCGGGTCAAAGCGTGCAATCCGTGCAGTAGAAGCGAGCCGTGTGATCGGTTGCGGGTCGAGGTCATGCGTGTTGCAAAAATAACGCGATTTATATTCTACTTGTACAGTAGGGGCCTAGGCCTATAATGTAGTTCTTTCTGATATTATATACACTGGCCACATGTGTGACTCGCATAAACTTGATGAAGTAAAATGGATATTCTAGGCCTACTTCTTTATAGTTAATGAGTTGGTTATATTTTGGCTGTAAATTAATTATCATAATAGCCAATTACTAGATCCACTGGTAAATTAATAAAAAAAGCAATGCAATTTGGATTTTACGAAAACACTAAATTGTGATTGTAGGTTATATGCCATGAGCTGCCATGCGTGAACATTTAAATTTAGGATACAACCGTCAAATCTGTTTTCCGTACTTCCGGTTTAGAGGAAAAAAATGCTGTGCATCGTGGGAGACACGGGTTTCTGGTCTCAGTAGAAACAAGATGGGTAACGGTGGCCGGATTATGATCGGTATTTTGTGACCGGAAAATAGCGGGTCAAAAAGCCGTACGCTCAGTATAGCTTCAGTATAAACACGATGAATGAGCGTGTTTATAGTGAATATACCGCATTTTGAGTATACCATATACGATAATCCTTGTATATGTACCTATACCCTTGCTGTTTATAGTGAGACACAGTTACCGCACAAATTATATACCAACCCGGGATACCAACTAACATTATCGTACATTTGAGGTCACACGGGAATGTGTAAATATTGTGTAGCGACAACAACAATATGATCATGGTGGTGAACAAGTATAGCTTCTGTATTGATAACTCTTGGGGTGAGAATCGTTCCGAATGTCCTGCGCGCATCCTACGCATCATGAAGAAGCTCCTATACTTCCGGTAATACTGCACACAATTTATACTGGTGTGTTTATAGTGGGAATATCTCGCCACAATATCCTTCGGTTGAGAAGGATATCGATGTGCCGTACATACATATACTGCTAGTGTTTATAGTGGGCAAGTATCCGGATAATCTCTAACCGGGTAGAAATTGTACCGCAATGTACCGCACATCTGCTCCCACTATAAACACGCTCATTGATATGATCAGTTTGATTGTGGTTCTGAACACAGATAGAGCGTGTTTATAGTGAGCCAGATTATCCATTATTTATCATAGTGAGCCAGATTATCCATTATTTATCATATAGGCCTGCATACACATAATATACGATATTGTTTGCCACTATAAATAGACCAATACCGGTATTGCCGCACATAATGTACGCAATGGATATCCATCAAAATTGATGGATATTACAGTACAATCTTTACGTATATTGTCACTATATACTATAAACAGACAGAGTGCCATGGTAACATTATTCAGGGAAATTGAGCAGGTTGTATATATAACTACCCAAGCTCAAATTCACTTGTCAGAATGTACCGAATGTTTGAAATGATCCGGCAGGTTCGTTTTGCATACCTGCATACTGCATATTTTTAGAGTTTCTTAGTGGCGAGTATATAAAATATATTAAAGCTACTTTATTTGGAGAGCGTGTTTTGGAGATGTTGGTACGAGCGTTGTGGTGGTGGCGTGCATGGAGAGGGTGGATGGGTGGGCACTTCCGTTTAATTTGTTGATATTTTTCATTTTGTTAGGTTAATGAGTGTGTTTTACTTCGTTAAAATAACTTGAAAATAAAAACACCCCAAGATATGTAGTACACATTTTTGTAGATGCACTGTCACCTTAACAGTTTTACTGGACTTCCCCAAGGCTACATAATTATCCAAACAGACTTAATGTGTATGGTTTATCCAGTACCATTTCCTATTTGTATTAATAAAAATGTATCATTGCAAACAAGCAATGTATTGTATCATTTGTTCTCAACCTATAAATTAAACAGGAACTAACTATACTGATGAGTCCCTTTAGAATTGAATAACAAAAAGGGGTCACCTTTTATCAAATGTTTACTATTTATGAATTACATGGCACCATTGTAGGCCGAAAAAAATCAACGTTTTGCTTCTTGTACCCTCCCTCTGAGATTTGTGAGATATGCCAGCTTTTTTTAATTTTTTAATTATTTTGGAATGCTTTAGGTCTGCTTTAGGAAGGCTTCGTACATTTTTTTGCAGTACTCTAAGGGATGCACCATTAGATTCTCAGGGGGGGGGCATGGGAGTTTGGGTCAGGCAGAATTTTTTTTTTGCCTACCGAAAAGGTATGAATTTTTTTTTTTTTTCGCCTCCAAGAGCAAGAAATTTTTTTTTTTCTTCGCCTTCGGCGGCGAAGTTATTTTTTTTCAATTTTAATGTAAATTTGTATACAAAGTTGGGTGGGGAAAATTTTTTTTTTTACTCATCAGTGAGGCAAAATTTTTTTTTTTTTTTTTTTTTTACTAGTGGGCAAAGTTTTTTTTTTTTTTCCTCACTAGTGGGCAAAGTTTTTTTTTCAAAAACTCCCATGCCCCCTGGAAATCTAATGGTGCGCCCTAAAGGATTTATCCTCATAATCTCATATTTTGAAAAAGATAAGAAAAGGGGCCTGCTTATGCTCCTTTCCTTAAGACTGTTGGAAAAGACTGAAACTACTAACAATGCAAATTTTACATTGAAGTACAAAAACCCTACCTCATTTATAGTTCATGAACACTCATTCATATAAAAATAAATTACCATACCACGTTCCTGTGTTCCCTATTAATAGGCCTATGAATGATACTAACTTTTCCTCTGGTTAATTATACCCCTCTCCCCCTTTACCCCTTCACCAAATGTTAGGGCTCAGGTTACTGCTAGATTTTGAATACAAACTATATTTCGAATAAATCTGGATTTCATAGTGTGTCCCATCATTCAGTGTGACATTCCAACTTATACCTGTACCGGGGTATAAAAAGCATAGACCATCCAAAGATAGGCATTATGGGATATGATATCACTAATCAATAATTTTGTTGTGTTCCAATATCTGTGGTTTTGAATATTTGCCAAGGAGGCAAGGACAGACATGTGCTAAATAAAATAGTTTATGTTAAGGTGATGCTGACTGAATCATTTTAGACTGATCGTTTTTCCAAATTGAGACACAGACACCCAGAAAATTAATTCACACTCGTGACACAGAGCATTGTACAGTCATCCAATCTAATTAGCATCTCTCACAAATTTTGAGATGTCTGCCCAAGGATCAAACAAAAGTGTTTATATCATGTGTTTATATTTTGTTTACGATATGCCCAATCATGCAACATTTGATCCTTACAACTCGGCGAACTCACCACAAAGAAACTCTAAAAATATGCAGTATGCAGGTATGCAAAACGAACCTGCCGTGAAACGATCAATTTTGACATCATGCTAGGACAGTAAATTGTTTACAACCATACTTTCACATCATCACAATCTTGCATCATCAGAAATATTTGAATGCTTGATTGACAAGCAAAGTGTGACCAGTATGACTAAAAAACAGAAAAACAACTATTGTTGACTTGTTTGCTTTATAAACCACAGATAAATCCTTTAATATGATTAATAAAAATGTGGTCTACATTGCAGAAAACTTACTTATTGTGTAATATAATGTAATATAATATAAAACTGAAGTGTTACAAGCATGTGATATGAAGGTAAATGAACGCAGATGAATACATCAAGGATTTTTAAAAACTTTAGGTTTAAATTAGTATCTGTGATATTCACCTGAAAAAAAAACATTGTTGCAACAAAAAGACCCAATAGAATATAGGGACTATTTTTGGAAGGATATTAACTCAATTCCAGGCAAATATAGAACTGTTTTTGTTTTGATTAAAAATACTATCCTGTTTTGCCAAATGAAACAGCTATATCCCAATCGTTAGAGTTAATTGGTAATAACAGTCAAATCTGTTGTAAATAAAGGGCCAATTTTGCATGTTTTTTTTACAATTATTGCAGTCACAAAATTCAAAAGATTAAACATTCATCTTGGGTATAGACAAAGAGTTTGCTCATAATTTTAATATTTTATGTTAATTTTGATAATTTATTGTTATATAAAGAGATTAGAAAATGTCTTTTTCAACATTTTCGAATGCAAAACCTGAAATTAGTCTTTGTACAGGTCTTGGGCATGATTGTCACAGCATAAGAAAAACACCCTAAAAATGTACATTTTTGGCCCTCTATTTCCAAAAATTAACCAAACTTTAAAATATAAATAAAAAGTGGTCTTTTATTGTCTGTTAGTTCTTACTAAAGATAATTAGGATATAGCTTCGCAAATAAGTTCATCAGGATTGTCAATGAAATATATATAGCAAAATTCTTCTTTGCAAATCCAGAATTAGATTTTAGATACCTCGATCAATGACAGTTCGTGCTAACACTTGACACTTTCTCAAATTGAATTTTGAGTTTCAATTTGAGAAAGTGCTAAGTGTTAGCACGAAACTGTCATTGATCGAGGTATCTAACATCTAATTCTGGATTTGCTAAGAAGAATTTTGCTATATATAGAATATATATAGCTTGTTTATTTGACAAAATTGGAAAAAAGTAAAAAATAAAATCAATTGAAAGATATTTTACGAAATGTAAAATTGTGAAAAGGTATGTGTAGCCTTTTTATTTTACACAGGTGGGCCAATTTATAGCATCACACATCATTGCGTTCATGCAGTCACAATGGTTTGTTATGTAAAAGTTGAATCTGAATCCATAGAAATCAACTCTCAAACAAACAGTAGGCCAGGCCTAGAATCATGTGTTTGTTAAGCATGTAGTAGATAAATGGCCTCTTAGGCCTCGTATCCATAGGCTGTTCCCTTGTGGCGTGTGCTCTTGTTCCGTGTTTACTTTTTCCCATGCGACCTGCCACACAGACAACCTATGGATACGGCCACTAAGCAAAACAAAGGTTTGTTGTCTGTGTGGCAGGTCACATGGGAAAAAGTAAACACGGAACAAGGGCACACGCCACAAGGGAACAGCCTATGGATACGAGGCCTTAAAGAACCACTGTGACTGTTCACAATGATTGGTGCACGCTATAAACTGGCTCACATAAGTAAAACAAATAATTAGATCACATATACTGGTACATTTTTCATTTTGTAAATATTTGTTTATTCATTTCAAAGTGTGTTAGGGGTTAAGTCAGAGGATGATTTAAATACTACCCAACACCCCATGTACTGGGTTAACTGTGCAGCAGGTAAGCAGTGTGAGTAACATGATACAACTGCTATGATGCATAGAAGTGCATGGTTAAATAAGTAAACAATTACACATCATACACATTATGATTTGTATTTTATGTATCTTTCAAGACAGTCAAAGAAAAACAAAAGAATTGAAAAAAAACACCCAAAAACCCAGAAAACTTCCAATTTACAAAAATCTGATTCCGTCCGCAATAGTGGCATAGCCAGGATTTCGGAACCAGGGAGGCACAACTTGTAATGTGCAGATGGATTTTTTGATGACACAAGTTGAGAAATGTTGACCCAATTTTTTTGGAGGGTTTGAAAAGTGAAGAGCAAGAAGAAAATAAAAAATAATGGGCGCTAGCAACCTAAAAACAATTACTAATTGTTTCACAGTTATTTTTTTACAATTTTTCATTTCCTTTAGAGCAGGGTTAAAAAACAGTCCATTGTTCCAACGGCCATCCCTTTGGCATTCGACTTACAGGGCACCAAAATGAGGTGAAATTTGAATCTTAACCTGTAAATCGCAAGTATTCCTTCACATGACACCAACGAATCTGCCATCCCCGATCATGTAACCTCTACGAATCATTGTATCTATTGGGAGGACTCAAAATCATGGATCGTGATTACAAGACTAAAGGTGGCTAAGCTATTTGGAGAAAAAGACATGACACTCTAAACAAGGATGAGGAGGCCTATGCACTTAGCATCTTTGGCCAATTCATCACTCCCTCTAATTCTCCCGTAGCCTAAGGAAACAGTAGATGTGATGGGTTGCCAGTCTGATATCAGTATCCACTGGTGTGATGGTAAACAAGAAATGTCTTTAAAAGACAATGCCATGGATGAAATTCATGTCGCATAATTTTATATTGACAAGTACTTGGAATGCTAGTAATTTTTGTGTGTGTAGCACATGCATAACTAACCGGGTGGGAAATGTTGTTACCACCAATGACATACTATAGGAAATTCTCAAGAATTTTTATGTTAAAAGCTAAATTGAAAATTTTGTGCTAAATAGGTCTACATTTTATTTATACTTGTACAAACAAAGGGATCAATGGAAATCACATCCACCAAGTTCCATAATCTATATTCAGACGACCTTAAGAATGTTTGCTGCCGGTGATCATAACCAGCCATGACAATCACTAAAATGTTCATTATTCTTTGAAATCGTTCAAAAAGAACAAAATTATCTCCCGGATTGGTCAACAGTTTATAAACTTGTATCCAAGGACAAAATAACCAACTTGGAATCAACAGAAATAATATACTCATGCTTTTTCTGATTTAAAGAAATTGTAGAAAGGAATGAGAACTCTGAAATACACTGGCAAGCAGCAAAGTTGGTGTGATTGAAAAATAAATAATAACTAGACTTAGCTGTGGTCTAAGACCACGAACACAGCCGTGTTGTGACCCCTTAATGACCTTTGACCCCGAAATCTACGAAAACCCCACAGGCATTGCCTTAAGTCAATGCATGTGTACACATAGTATCACTCTGTCATGTTATTTGTGACAGAAGGGACATTTTGAATGTTTATTGGTCTTGGACCGGAAGTGATCCCTTAATGACCATTGACCCCAAATAGAAAAATATCACATATACATTAGGTAAACATAATTCATGTGTGCACATACCGTCACTCTCCTATGTTTTTCTTAGCTAATACAAATTTTTGAAGGAATTTGGTTTTATACGGAAGTGACCCTTAATGACCTTTGACCTCAAACAAAAAAATACCACATATACATTAGGTAAACATAATTTATGTGTGCACATACAAATCACTCTCCTATGTTTTTCTTAGCTTATAAAATTGTTTGAAGGAATTTCGTTTTATACCGGAAGTGACCCCTTAATGACCTTTGACCTCAAACAAAAAAAAATACCACATATACATTAGGTGAACATAATTCATGTGTGCACATACCGTCACTCTCCTATGTTTTTCTTAGCTAATACAAATTTTTGAAGGAATTTGGTTTTATACCGGAAGTGCCCCCTTAATGACCTTTGACCTAAAAAAAAAAAATACCACATATACATAAGGTAAACATAATTCATGTGTGAACATACCGTCACTCTCCTATGTTTTTCTTAGCTTATAAAATTTTTTGAAGGAATTTGGTTTTATACGAAGTGACCCCTTAATGACCTTTGACCTCAAATCTGTGTATGATTCATAGACACTGGGTAATAGCAATGCATATGTGCAAGTTGCGTCACCATCCTATGTAATTTGTGGGAGAAGTAGCATTTTGAAGCTATTTCGTTTTATACCGGAAGTGACCCCTTAATGACCTTTGACCTCAAATAAAAAAATACCACATATACATTAGGTTGATATAATTCATGTGTGCACATACCGTCACTCTCCTATGTTTTTCTTAGCTAATAAAAATTTTTGAAGGAAATTGGTTTTATACCGGAAGTGACCCCTTAATGACCTTTGACCTCAAATCTGTGTATGATTTATAGACACTGGGTAATAACAATGCATGTGTGCAAGTGGGCGTTACTGTCCTACTGAAATTTGTGGGAGAAGTAGCATTTTGAGTTGAAATCACGTTTTTGACCCCTGTGACCCCTACGTGACCTTTGACCCCACGAAATTCATGTGACATGTAGGGGCCTGGTCAATGATCATTGTGACCAAGTTAGGTCAAAATCGATGTAAGCATGTGAGTGCTAGAGCAAATGTAATGGTCGACAGAAGAAAGAAGAAGAAGAAAGAACCTGTAAGAAAAAAGACACAGCCGTGACTAACGTCAACGGCTGTGTAATGAAGCAAACAAACTGTGGGTGTTATTTGATAGCAAGGATACAATAGGTTGGTTGATTTGCAATGGTATCAATAACTCCAAACAAATGACATGTATTCTCTCAGGTATTCTCTTATAACATACATGTACATCTTAAAGACCCATTCAGTGATTTCATCGCAAGTTTCAAAAAATTAAAATTGTTTATAAATTGCTTAAAAATGAAGGACATGTCATTCATTTTGTTATTTGGTATTTTTCAAATGAAACATTTGGCAAAAAAACGAAGAAAACAGCAGTATTGACAAAGTTGAAGCCCCATTCAAATACATGTTGCTAATTTAGACACTGTCAGTATCTAAATTACAGATTCATGTAAAATGTCTCATTTTGTCTTAACTACATGGCTTTCAACTGAACCACTAGCAGGCTATGTTAGCACCTCTATGACAATATTACAAAGATACCAAAATCCGAATTTTGATGAATTTTACGATTGTTCGGATGAGCAAATCACTGAATGGACCTTTAAGAATTTTTTAAGAGAGAAGGGAGTTCTACTTAATGGCAAATGTACAAAATTGCTGCCAATTATTGATCCCCTCTCCAGCTTGTACATGAAATATAAGGTAAGAAAATAAAGGTTCGTCTGTCACACCTGCATGCATTATGTGAAAGCCATTCTAGCACACTACGTGCTGGCCTTTTTTACCATGTTTTTTCCAGAAAAAACCAAATGACTGCATAGCGGCCAAAAAGCATAGAAAAAGTAGTAGGGATGAAAAAGCACTGACATAAAATTTCCTGAAACTGCTTTAACATTTCCTGAAAGTGTGTCTTTCATTATACTTTGTAAAAGATCCAAGCAAAATTGTCAGGAAATTTCCTGAAGATTTGCATTCCTGAAGTAGGCCAAAAACTCATAAAAAAAAATCCATCATATCCCGTTACTTATTGTGCTAAAAAGAAAATCAAAGCACATAGCTATTTTGCAAAATGTTTGCGAGACAAAACTTTTTTAGCTTAAGTCTTTATGAACACCAAAGTTTCCCCTTCATTTGAACAGGCGTATGTGTGTAAATTCTAAATTTCAATTTCAGACCATTTTAGCACCAAATAGTGTGTTTTGCTATTTTGTGGGCCCGCTTCTGCCACCCTACATTATCATGTGTATGTTAAAAATTCCAACTGATTTGATTTCAATTGTTCTTGAGTTGTCCTCCATTTTGTTTAATTTTCCCAGTTAATTTTGAATGTTCAATGTTCATTAAAGGAGTATTTTGTGATCCTAGCATCCTCTTTTTATGACATTTTGCACTAGATATCCACAAAAAGAGCTTATTCCTAAAATTTCAGTTGATTCCGATTTTGCATTTGAAAGTTATGCACGATTATGTGTATTACACTGCTCCATAGACAATGTGTTGTAATTTCGTTCTGGTATACCAGAACGAAATTCAAATTTCACGATATTTTTGCCTTTTTTGAGAAAAGTGGTGAGATGATGCTGTGGATCACGAAATGCCCTTTTAAAATACTGATATTAAATAAGGTGTGTTTTGCTATTTTGTGGGCCTGCCGCTTCTGCCACTTACATGTATGTTAAAAATTCCAAATGATTTGATTTCAATTGTTCTTGAGTTGTCCTCCATTTTGTTTAATTTTCCCAGTTAATTTTGCATGTTCAATGTTCATTAAAATACTGATATTATGCGAACACTTATGTACTTAACACCAATCCCCAGGGCCAACCGGCAACCCTTGCCCTGCTCAATTAGTTACAGTCCAATGTATTACAATGCAGATAAACTTGACACTACAAGTGAAAATAAAAGAACTTGAACTTTACTTTAACATGTAAACAATTCACTTTTGAATGAATACAATAAGGAAATTCAACCCCAGGGTCTCGATTAAATGTTAATGTTTGACTCCTGTCTGAAACAGGTTTCATTTTGGTTAGAATTAGAAACCTACTGACGGCGATGTAGATTATTACTGTGTTGACTCCCAAGTGTTTGTTAAATATTTGGCATAAAAGAGGATTAATGTAGCGAAACCTCATGTTGCACTTAACATCAACCAGAACCACAACATGCAAGCAATTGTTCAATTGGCATTAAAGAAGTGTTTTGTGATTCTAGAATTCTCTTTTTATATGACGTTTCATTGGATTGGATATCCATGAATAATGCTTATTCCCAACATTTCAGTTGATTCCAATTTTACAAGTTATGCATGATTATAAATTTATATTTCATTTGCTTCATAGGCCACTGTGTTGTAATTTTGTTCTGTTAAAAGCATATTTTACAATATTTTTGTCAAGCAAATGAATCTGCAATAATTGTTTAACACAGAAACAAGATGTAGCCAGAGGTTTCCGATGGTATAAAAATTGGAAAAGTTTTAGGAAAAGTGGGACGGGGGGATCAAGATGGGGATCAAGAAATGCTGTCAAATAATAGTTTGTTTGGGCATTTCCCCAAGTTTTTATTTATAGCTGGTCTCTCTTTTTGCCTTGTCAAAAACCAGATCAATATAAAGTCTTATTGATTTCAAATGGGTATTAAAATGTCAATATGTTTCAATTGTTGGCAATCAATGAAGCTGAAAATGTGGAACAAGTTAGCAAAACATTATACAAGTCACTGTAAAAAACATCCACTTCCAAATTCAGCAGGCTCTGCCAAAATTAACATATATATTTCTAGGGTTTGTTAGTTTCAAATTCAATTTTTACCTAGCTGGGGGGTTTTCAACCCCCCGAGCTAGGTACTGTTTTGCTATCCGATTCTTACAAGCCGACGACGGATGTCGGCTTGTTCTGTCTTCTTCCAATTCTTCTTCTTTCTTTCTTTCTGGCAACCAGCTCTAGCTCCGCAAGGCATTGACAGATTTCAACCACATTTGACCCAAGTGACCACTGTGCTAGTCCAAAACTTCCATTTCACTTTGACCTTGCTGTGACCTTTGACCTAGCTACAATGGTCAAAAACGTGTGATGACATTTTGCGTGACTTGCCACGTTTCGCCCTAGCTCTCTTATGCTTTGACAGATTTCAACCATACTTGAGCCAAATGACCACTGGACTAGGCCAAACCTTACATTTGACTTTGACCTGACTGTGACCTTTGACCTTGACCTTATGGCCAAAAATGTTCATTTCACAAAAAATGCTACTCCTTCCACAAATTACATGCAATGATCATGTGACTCATGCATATGAATCAACACGTGGCAGTGCTTAAAACTTCCTAAAAAGAATTGAGGTCAAAGGTCATTAAGGGGTCATTTCCGGTCAAAATCTGAAAAATTTGTAAAAAATATTCAAAAAATCACTGTCTGTACAAATTACATAGCAGAGAGTCGCCATTAACACACATGCATTGCTATTATCCAGGGTCTTTAGGATGTCTACAGTTTTGGGGTCAAATGTCATTAAGGGGTTACTACCGGTCAAAAACCAAAATTATCAAAAATGTTCAAAAAATTTTTATCTCAAAAGATAAACAGACCAGAATAATATAACCATCACACATGAATCAGTGTTCCCTGATGTATGCATGGTATTTTTATTTTGGGGGTCAAAGGTCATTAAGGGGTCACTTCCTGTTTTTAGCTGAATAACTTTAACAATTTTTATCTCAAGAACTAAACATGTTAGAATTTTTTAATTAAAACTGGAACAATGCATTTTGTCGGTGTACATAAGGTTTTTTTTTCATTGAGGTCAAAGGTCATTAAGGGGGTCAAAAGGTCAATCAAAAATTTAAAAAAATCAAAATCCATGTATAAGTTCCGATTAAGCTGAAATTCACCAGGAATATTTCTTATGACCTCCTAAGCACAATGCAAGAGCAGTTGACCCCATCCGTAACCCAGGGGTCAAGTTATAGGGGTCAAATTGCGTCTTGTATTCAGCGTCTGTTGACTCTAGTTCTTTCTTTACCTAGCTGGGGGGTTTTCAACCCCCCGAGCTAGGTACTGTTTTGCTATCCGATTCTTACCTAGCTGGGGGGTTTACACCCCCCAGCTAGGTACTGTAATGCTCTCCGATTCTTCTTTCTTCTTCTTCTTCTGGCAACAAACTTCAAATGCTTCTCCTCCTACATGTTACACCCTACAATTACGTAACTTGCACATATGTACCGCCTATATCCAGTGCCCATATGGTGCAAACAGAATTGGGATCAAAGGTCATTAAAGGGGCATTTTCGGTATATAACCAAATATCTTCAAAATGCTTCTTCTGCCACATATTACATAGCACAATGACGTCACTTACGCATGTGCATCGGCTTTACCCAGTGCCCATACCTTGCACACAGAATTGGGGTCAAAGGTCATTAAGGGGTAAAATCTTACAATTGCATTATCTGGACATCTGTAAGGAGTATGGGGCTCAAACTCGATACAATAAATCTCATGACCAGGGGAACATTTTTGGGGGTCAGGTCAAAGGTCATGCAGAGGTCAAATTTTAGAAACGCATTTCGGGACATCTGTAAGGGTGCGGAGCTCAAACTTGGTGACAACAAACTTAATGATCAGGGGAACATGTTGGAACACTTTGCAGGGGTCAGGTCAAAGGTTATCTGGGGGTCAAATCTTTATCACTTCATTTTCTGGATATCTGCATGCAAGGGGTATGGGGCTCAAACTCTCATGACCAGGGGAACATTTTGCAGGGGTCAGGTCAAAGGTCATATAGAGGTCAAATTTTCTAAATGCATTTTCTGGACATCTGTTAGGGGTACGGGGCTCAAACTCCACAACAACAAACTTACTGACCTGGGGAACATTTTGGAACACTGTGCAAGGGTCATGTCAAAGGTCATCTGGCGTCAAATCGTAGAATTTCATTTTCTGGATATCTGTAAGAGGTATGGGGCTCAAACATGGTGACAACAAACCTCAAGACCAGGGGAACATTATGGAACATCATGCATAGGTCAGGTCAAAGGTCACCTGGGGTCAAATCTTAGAATTGAATTTTTTGGACATCTGTTAGGAGTTCGGTACTCAAACTCGGTGAAAACAAACCACATGACCAGGGGAGCATTTTGGAACATTTTGTAGGGTCAGATACCTCCACAACACCAACATGCCCCAGCTAGGTTTGTGGTCTATGACCACCATTTGCCACTAGTTCTTTCTTCTTCTTCTTCTGGCAACAAATTTCAAAATGCTTCTCCTCCTACATGTTACACCCTACAATTACGTAACTTGCACATATGTATCGGCTATATCCAGTGCCCATAGGGTGCAAACAGAATTGGGATCAAAGGTCATTAAAGGGGCATTTTCGGTATATAACCAAATACCTTCAAAATGTTTCTTCTGCCACATATTACATAGTAAAATGACGTCACTTACACATGTGCATCGGCTTTACCCAGTGCCCATACCTTGCACTCAGAATTGGGGTCAAAGGTCATTAAGGGGGTAAAATCTTACAATTGCCTTATCTCAACATCTGTAAGGGGTGTGGGGCTCAAAATCAGTGACAACAAATCTCATGATCAGGGGAACATTTTACAGGGGTCAGGTCAAAGGTCATGCAAAGGTCAAATTTTCGAAATGCATTTTCTGGACATCTGTAAGGGATACGGGGCTCAAACTGTTGTGACAAGAAACTTACTGACCAGGGGAACACTTTGGAATGCTGTGCAGGGATCAGGTCAAAGGTTATCTGGGTCAAATCTTAGAATTTAATTTTCTGGGCGTCTGTAAGGAGTATGGGACTCAAATTTGGTGACGCCAAACCTCATGACCAGGGAACATTTTGGAACATTTAGCAGGGGTCAGATACCTCTAAAACACCAACATGCCCCAGCTAGGTTTGTGGTCTATGACCACCATTTGCCACTAGTTCTTCTTCTTCTTCTGGCAACAAACTTCAAAATGCTTCTCCTCCTACATGTTACACCCAACAATTACGTAACTTGCACATATGTATCGGCTATATCCAGTGCCCATAGGGTGCAAACAGAATTGGGATCAAAGGTCATTAAAGGGCATTTTGGTATATAACCAAATACCTTCAAAATGCTTCTTCTGCCACATATTACATAGCACAATGACGTCACTTACACATGTGCATCGGCTTTACCCAGTGCCCATACCTTGCACTCAGAATTGGGGTCAAAGGTCATTAAGGGGTAAAATCTTACAATTGCCTTATCTCAACATCTGTAAGGGTGTGGGGCTCAAAATCAGTGACAACAAATCTCATGATCAGGGGAACATTTTACAGGGGTCAGGTCAAAGGTCATGCAGAGGTCAAATTTTCGAAATGCATTTTCTAGACATCTGTAAGGGATACGGGGCTCAAAATCTTGTGACAAGAAACTTACTGACTAGGGGAACACTTTGGAACGCTGTGCAGGGGTCAGGTCAAAGGTTATCTGGGTCAAATCTTAGAATTTAATTTTCTGGGCATCTGTAAGGAGTATGGGACTCAAACTCGGTGACAACAAATCTCATTAACAGGGGAACAGTTTGCAGGGGTCAGGTCAAAGGTCATGCAGATGCAAATGATCAGAACACATTTTCTAGACATCTGTAAGGGATACGGGGCTCAAAATCTTGTGACAAGAAACTTACTGACTAGGGGAACACTTTGGAATGCTGTGCAGGGGTCAGGTCAAAGGTTATCTGGGTCAAATCTTAGAATTTAATTTTCTGGGCATCTGTAAGGAGTATGGGACTCAAACTCGGTGACAACAAATCTCATTAACAGGGGAACAGTTTGCAGGGGTCAGGTCAAAGGTCATGCAGATGTCAAATTTTCGAAATGCATTTTCTGGACATCTGTAAGGGATAAGCCCACGGGCTCAAACTCTTGTCACAAGAAACTTACTGACCAGGGGAACACTTTGGAACGCTGTGCAGGGGTCAGGTCAAAGGTTATCTGGGTCAAATCTTAAAATTTAATTTTATGGGCGTCTGTAAGGAGTATGGGACTCAAACTCGGTGACGCCAAACCTCATGACCAGGGGAACATTTTTGGAACATTTTGCAGGGGTCAGATACCTCTAAAACACCAACATGCCCCAGCTAGGTTTGTGGTCTATGACCACCATTTGCCACTAGTTGTTTTTGTATCTGACTTATTCATCTCCAGAAAAGGTATTTGTTTGTTTGTTTGTTTTATTTCTTCTTTTGCCTGGGTTACTCATTCAGTGGATGTTTTAAGGTATCCTCTGTTCTTCCATGAGGCCCAGGGGTCACATAAAAATATACATTAAAATACATCAAAATAATGAAACAAAATATTTAAATACATAGGATACATAAATATATAAGCATACACATTCATAAATTTAAAATGGGGAAACTAACCCATATTTTACATATTATAAAATACATATTATAAAATAAGTATATATTATAAAATAGTATTAACTCTCTTCACGCGGGTGTCGACTGCAGACGACATGTTAAAAAAAAATTCAAAATTCAAAAATTTCAGAAATGTAAATTTTCATGACCATATTTGGAATCAGCATGAAAAATGCATTAAAATGAGTACAAACAAGCCTAGTATTGGTTCAGTAGTTCTTAAGATAGCTCTTGATATTTTGAGAAAATATTTCAAAACTTGAACTTTTTTCCGTTGAAGCGCATGGCTAGCATGCAGAGCATTAAGTTATCTATACTGGCAAAAATGGTTAAGTATGGAGAAAGTGGCTCAAAAAATGGAAGTGTGGTGATTATCCTATAAATAATGGATCCAAATTAAAAAAGAATACACTGAAATATTATAGTAGGCAACACTGAGAAATCATTATGCAAGAATGATTAGCAAATGCGCTGGATAAATATTTACTCTTGAACATGCAGCAATTACTATAGTTAATACCAGTGTTATCTTCAGTAGATAGCACTTCCTGTGAACTACACTATACATGTATATTTCTACACATTATCAATTCTAGACCTGAACAATACCAATAGCTATCACACTAAGTAATATACACAGATTTTTTAGCTATATTCAACATAGATTTTTGCTTCTGTTTCAAATTATTCATCTTTCCAGCTTTTTTGTGGTAATTTTTATTCTATAAACTGTAATTTGTTTGCAAATTGAGGGCACTCTATACATATAGGCCAATATTCAATTCAAATTAGCCAAGTAATTCCTTACATTTCATGATAAGTTTTAAAAAAAATATCCTTGCCATTTGTTAGTCTTTTTTCTGATGTTCTAATACTATTATATAAGTGTCAACCCCTTGTACAGATGCAAACAAGATTTAAGATAAATAGCGCCATCATTGTTCAACTTTACTTAAAAACGACTACAGTTTTACATGCCATCAAACAACCATGAGTCAAAACTGTAAGCTAAAAAAATGAACATTGTACACCTGATGGTATTGTTTGACATCAGAAATAAAAGCAGGTCATACTCAGAACACATTTGGTTGTCCACGTGTCTATACTTTTGACAAACACAGACCATTGTTTGGATATGATTCATTCATAATGCAAACAATTTTTCATTTCTTGCACGTTATTTTACAACATGAATTGGCAATTTGTAATGTCATTCCTGCTAGCTCATACTAAAGTGTAAATTGTTCAAAACAAAACATGATATTAAAGGAGTATTTCGTGATCCTAGCATCCTCTTTTTATGACATTTTTCAGTACATATCCATGAAAAAAGCATATTCCCAAAATTTTAGTTGATTCCGATTTTGCGTTTGTGAGTTATGCATGATTATGTGTATTTCACTGCTCCATAGACAATACGTTGTAATTTCGTTCTGGTGCACCAGAACGAAATTCAAATTTCGCAATATCTTTGCTAAACGAATTAATCTGCAAGAAATAGTTTGTACATAAACATTATGTAGCCAGAGTATTCCAGTGATATAAAAATCTCAACCTTTTTTGAGAAAAGGTGGGATGAGGCTGTGGATCACGAAATGCCCTTTTAAGAGTGCTTTAAAAAAGCCCCTATCTACAATAGCTGTCTGGTTTATGCAAAAATTGCCAAATCTCTTTAGAGCAGCTATTGCATATGTGGACTCCTTGCACTAATGAACCCCACAATGTTGAAAAAAAAACATGATATTTTGACAATTCTACATATGCCATTTTATTTAATAAGCCGCCAATATTACCAATAGCAAAACTATATAGTGGCCTCAAAAGGCCTGAGCAAACAAACAGCACAAAGGCTCATACAAGAATATTAACACCATTAAGGGATCTAAAATGAGCGTTTATTGCTTTTCGACAGTATTTTTGTGGGACATGAGAGCACCTCAGACCTATCGAATTGCATTCTGAATACTGAAGCATGTCTTTCTGATATCAAATAATTTTCATTTTTGAAAATCACAATATAATACAAATTTTATGACAAATTATCAAAATTTGATATTTTTCAAATTTTGATATATAACAGTCCTCAAGTAAATTATATAAATCTAATGATATATTCTTAAAGTGTATGTAGCAGGGAGGAAAAGCCGACGGTCAATTGAAAATTGTGACCTTTCATATTGAAGATATGGATTTTTTTCCCAAAAAGACCTAATTTTTTTTTGGTGTTTTGAGGAAAAAATCCATATCTTCAATATGAAAGGTCAAAATTTTCAATTGATCGTCGGCTTTTTATCCCACCTATATACACTTTAAATATAAATCATCAGATTTATAAAGTTTACTTCAAGTACTGTTAAATATCAAAAATATCAATTTTTAATGATTTGCCATAAAATGTGTATTAAATTGTGAATTTCAAAATATCTAAATTATTTGATATCAGAATGGCATTCTTCGTATTCAGAATGCAATTTGATGTCTGATGTGCTCTAATGTCCCAAAATAAATACTGTCCAAACGTTCATACCCCAGCCCTTAAGGTTGGTCTTAACCCTGAAATTATGGAAACTTTTGGGCCTCATTACTGCTAAGTTATTGGTCTAAATATATAAAAGTACACATTATTTAGAATGGGAAAGACGTGATGCATTCATATGTGAGGTCAAATTTGGGCAAAAATGCACATTTTTGGAGACAATCCAAAACAAACAACAATTCTTTTATCCCAATTTTTTTCAGACCATGTAACAAAACAATTCTTGAGTCAAAATTCTTTTTTTTTTGTTATTAATTTTTTTAAACTAAAATAAAAATATTTACGACCATTTTATTTTTTTGAAATTTTGATCAACTTCACCAAAAATATTTGCAATATGGGCAAAAATCAGGCTTTTTATAATTTGTGGGCAAAATTGAGCATTTTTTACCCAATTTTGGTGCAAATTTCTCAAAGTTGGTAAAAAAACCCCCCAAAAAACAGGTCCTAGATATTTTTATCAGTGTATTTTCATACACTCCTATATCAAAGCAGCCAATCAGAGTGCATTGATTGTGTATATGTGCACTCCGCTTACTATAGTCTGTCCACTTAGAAGTACAAAGTAAATAGACCTCGGAAACTGGAGGTATGAGAATAATTATTTTAGCGCAATGTTTCTTTGGTGCGCCAACTGCTGCGCGATTTGTACTTGCCGAGCACACCACGCTCTTAACGCGTCGCGTCACGGTCGCGTGTGACGCAAAGCATCAACCCCCGATCGCGATGCCACAAATTTGGTTTGTACTTCTATGTGGACAGACTATACGCGCTGCTTTTGCACGAGTTCGCATCGTACATGATTGATTCATTTTTCGGGCGGGTTGATGCATTTATATTGGGTTATATTTTCCAACATTAAAAAAAAAAAAAGGAAGGTTTTATTTCAAATGGTTTTATTTCAAATGGTGACCCGCAGGTCAAATTGCTAGAATTGTACATTAAACACACTTAAACAGACGTAATGCAATTTTTAGCGTTGATTTTGTTATAAAAACAGCAAAAATCATGTGTTTTTTCCTTCTTGTGTATGAAATAGGTTAATGAACATGTGTATACTTGTTGCCTGATAAATTAGCATCAACATCAGTTTTGTGTTGAATTTCTTTCCCAATATAAGTGGATTCATTAACCTATCATTGTCCCGATCATTATTAACCGAATCACCAGAGTGACACACCCTGTCAGTTACACAATCAAAATGGCGGGTGCTACCTACATCAGAGAATGATTTAAGGAAGCCCCATCATGCACTGCAAACGTGTTATCACTAGAGTTTCAACTGCCACTTTACTATTCAAATCCCATTGAATTCTGTGCAAAAGATGTTGTTTAAGAATTGTGCGTGTGTCATTATTACTTGGTCGATTTCAGAACAAAAGTGATGTATGCATAAAGGATAATTCACACCTTCTGTAGGTAACATAAAATGTGAAATCGACTAGCATTTTGAATGTGTTTTTATTGTAAATATATCAGTCCAAATTCAAATTTAACCATGGCCGTCAATGCAATGTGCGAGCGGTGGTGTCATGTTCACTCACACAGCTGTGCTAACCGCAAGTCAACACAGTAGCGTGGTGGGAAATGCTTAAATCATCCTCTGTACCTACATTGTACATTGTACAATGATCCAAAGGTCCAAACAATCCCATATCCCAAGAAAGGTCTTTTACCCAAATAAGTCACATGTATATATTTGCATTTGCTTTTCACCCTCCTGCAAAAGCTGGCCACAAAAACAAACATGTAGGTCATATCGCTTCAACTATCGATATGTACTTTTGTGCAGGGATAAAACTAAAATTGATTTGTAGTTCGTGCATTAAAATCATAGGAAATAACATAATGTTGAAAGGAAAGGAAATTCATAAATTTTCAATTCATTTTTTTTTTCAATGGCTGAGAGTATTTAAAAATAATGAAAACTGGTATTATTTGCTAAATTACTCATTAAGTTTGATCTTGCTGATATAATTTTTGCAATGGCAAGCCATAGAAGGAAGTGTGACATCATTTTATTGTGATTATGAAACTGACCTTATATATTTTGTATGCTACATTGATTTACACTTGTTAAAAATGTGTCAGAAAATATGGGGATACACCTGTTATGATGCAATAGAATCAGGTACACAGAATAGTATAGTAAAGCTACTTGATAAAATTATATTTTTCTACCACTTCTTTTCATTATTCAAGTGATCTAGTGTTGTAGCCAGGGGAAAGGGGGGGGGGAGCAGCTGCCCTCCTGTGAGAAGTCCCCCTGGGATTCTGGTCACTCTGATATTTAAGAGTTTACCTTTTTGTACTCATTTTATTTTTCTTGTTTTTGCCCAATTTTTCATATCAAAATCTAATCATGGGTCCCAATTTGACAAAAAAAATTTTTAAACGATCAAATCAGCCATTCTTTTTAGTTTAAAAAAAAATCCCTAAACATGGGTCCCGATTCGAGAAAATTGGTCAAAAACTGTCAAATCTGGCTCCTTTTGCTTGTTGGTTTACTAAAACTATATATTTCTGAGAATATAAATAACAAAATGGAAAATGCACAAAAAAATCACACAATTGTGCTTTTGGGGTAAAATAAAAAAACCTGAACTCCTTACCTAACCTGTGTTTTTTTCATCACTGTATGCCAAAATATTAACTTGTTTAGGGGCATAACCTCTGGTTCCTTGATGGTTTACAGAAAACCCACAACCACATATTTCTGAGAACAGCACAAAAAGATGGAAAATCTTATGATTGGGGAAGTTTTATTTCTACATAATTCTCTGTTGAATTTCCTGTTTCTTATATTTAAACGATTATTTTATTTTGTCAAAACTGATGGGAGGTGGAAGAAGGAAGTAATCTTTATGCATTGTAGAATAATATTGAACCTATTATGAAGTTGCATACTTTATGTTATCAGGATAACCCTATGATTGCAGTGCAGCATTTTTTATTTGCAGTGGCTCCGGAACGGGGGGAGGGGCTGGGAGTCAAATATCTGAGCCAATAATCTGAGGTAAAATTCATAATTTTAGGATCAGATTCATAATTTTAAGGTAAAATTCAAACTGTAAGGTACAATTCATGTGAAAATGTATGGCCTTCAAAAGCTGGATATCCTCTCCGCACCCACCCCTTCAGAGTTTCAAGACTCGGAGCAGGCCAAAACTTTTGGCCCCCCCATATTCAAAATCTTCTGGAGCCTATGATTTGTACATGTAGATGGAACTTTTTTCTGCACTGAATACTACAATGGCACTGAATTTGGACCTACTTTGTAAACTAGAAACAAGCATATCAAATCAACAAGCAACCTGTGCATCAAGCATAAAGGACATGTTGCCTCCAATTGAACCCTAGTGTGATATTTTATCATATGAATGAGAATCATTGCCAGCAATTACTTTGAATTAATTTGCAGAAGAAAGAAAGCTTTATTTGCTTGACCAACCATGATCACATTTTTGCTTTTACTTAGTTTGGACAACAGAAGAAACCTTGAAACTCTTGACATATTTTCCCAAAATAAAGACAAGGTGAGATAAGGCGGCATGTTCATACGGGATGGAGCTTACCTAATTCTAGGTGTTATTCTAACACGGAGTTCACACAGGAGTTTACCTCTATGTTAGCGTAACATGGAGGTAGTGCGAGGTCATGTAAAACATGGTCCCTCCTCATGGTTGTTAACTCTAAAACACTCCAATCAATTTGTGTTTGTGCGCTACCACAGAGATTTCTTGGTAGTAAGGGCACGGTGGCTCAGTGGTTACGGCCATGGACTCATAATCCGAGAGCTTGCTCAAGTGCGAGGTTTGATTCCCGTCCCACCACCGTGTTGCGCCCTTGGGCAAGGCGCTTTGCCTCGCTTGCCTCACCCCACCCAGGTGCAATGGGAAGCTGTTAAGGGTAGTCACAGTCGTTGTACTGATGGAACCTGCGCCACTTGTAGGCTGCAAACGTGGTTCCGACATATTCTAATGACGGCGGAATAAATGTAAAGCACTTTGAGGCTGTTTACGGCATAAAGCGCTATATAAATATCTACATTTATTTTTTATTTATTTTTTATTTAGTAAATCTTTCATGTATGTGATTGCTAAGATTGCTAACACGATACATGTTCAGACGAGTGGTGCTGACACTAAGCTACATCAAGGTAGCTTAGTGTCAGCCTAACTCTACACCTGTCTGAACAAGGCTTTAGTTCATCTCCTTGGTAAACAAGGTCACATGACAAGGAAGATCACAATGATTGGGTGCTATCTTAGGCCAAGGCTGAATATTTTTAAAGCATCCATCAATCTATTATGGTCCTTTATTTTTTTTGTGATATTTGAACCTTTCACGTCATTTTTGTAAAACACTGTGAGTCTAATGGTGACGGTTGAATACATTCAAACATAGACCATGGAAGAAAAATTTGTTGGTTTATAATTTTCCACAGACCATATCCCCCGGACCTACATTATACTTTACAGCACAAACAGCTTGAATTATAACAAAAACTGTAATTTTCATTGTTTATGTTGTGTGCATCTTAAACTTTAAGGATTTGGAAGATTTTATTTTTTATGAATGAAAACTTTATTGAACCCCCTTTGCAAACCAAATTTTTTTGATCCCTCTATTTATGAACCTATGTTAAATGTTCAGACCCATTCAGTGATCCCAGCGAAAGTGTAAAAAAAATTTAAATTGTTAATAAATTGCTTAAAAATAAAGGATATGCGATTGAAATTGTCATTTGATATTTTTGAAATGACAAATTTGGAAAACAGCAGTATTGATGAAGCCCCACTCAAATACATGAAGTAATTTATATACTGTCAGTGTATAAATTACAGACTCATGTAAAATATCTTATTTTTTCTTAAATACATGGCATTCGGCTGAACCACTAGCAGGCTATGTTAATACATCTACATGTACATGTATGGGTACCAAAATCTGAATTTTGATGACTTTTACAATCGTCCGGATGAGCAAATCACTAAATGGGCCTTTTTAAAGGTCTGAAACTTAACCGACCCCTGTGCACCATCATCTATATAGTTACATGCACAACTTTTGAAGTCTTGTTGAGCATTACCTTAAGTTTGCCTGAAGGAGACATTTAAAGGCCTTTTTTTGAAAAAGATGGCACCATATGCCATAAAAATTACACCCTTTTCAATACTTTTTTTTTGTTTGTTGACGCAGGTTCGTAGTAAGTCACAAAGTGAGCGACTTCCCAGGTATCCTGTACTGTACTCATAATCTTGTTTCAAGCAGGACTGTCTTTTTCATGCAACTTTAATTTTAGGTACGTAGTAACCTTTTCACAGGGTAAAACCTGTGAAAGGTGTCGACTTCAGTTTACAGGACCAAACTCTACACATGGACGCTATAGGAAAGTCAGGTAAAGATGGCCATCCATGCATGGCAACACTTTCTGTCTTTTGATTCCAAAGTCCCTGAGATTGACCCTGTACAATCAATGTATTTACTGCTTTTGCACCTTTCTTTGTAAATACATGCAGTGAACCTGAAAGTCTGTATAAATTTACCAAGAAAAGGACTTGCAATTAACTATGCTAAAATAGAGACCTGGTAAAGAATGCTTCACATTATATAAAAATAAAATGAAGACTATATTGATTGTATGCGTAGGGTGCTGGTGGCCCGACTGGTGGTATATCGGCTGACAAATGCCCTTGGATCATGCTTGCATGCATTTGTATAACATTTATGCTTAAAGAAACCCACACACGCTCAAAAACTACAAACAAAAATTGGGACCAAGCATGTACACGTGTTCTTAATACATGTACATGTAGCACAACTGAGTTTGTATCCTTTTCCTTTCCAAGGACCACACCCCCAGGACCACGCCCCCTTTTCAATATTTCTATGGTGAGCTAAGAAAGGATCATGAAACATGTAAATGTAACTTATTGCATAAAAAAGCATAAATGGAACAAATTCGCCCTAAATAAAGCTGAAATGGTCAAATATGATATTAATTTTTGTCAAAATTATATGTACACAGGCGTTTCTCTTCTCTTTTTCTCCTCGTAACATGACACATTACCTCACAGCAAATGACAACCAAATGACACTCATATTATAGTATTTATACATGTTACTTTTGTTTTCGTGTTGAGAATAGACTAGCGTAACATGGGTTGATGGTCAAGAAACAAACCTGTATTGCAAGATCTGGATGTGCTCTGTTCATTGAGGTACTTTTTTTGGTCACTATTGATGTTGCACTAGATAACAAATCAGTACACAAAATTGAAATGGAAGAAATGCATTGTGGGAATAAGTCGTCTCTGGGCCATATATATCTGTGTTCTGACAAATCTGGCCTGTGGAAAGCATTCAAAATGAAATAGGGCATACCATCGTAAAAGTCTTATATTTCGTGAACGAAGAAGTCAATTTTTAAATTTCAAGAAATATATGAAAGCTGTCTTTTGCATAAATTATTCAACGTTGTTTAGTTATAGGAATTATAATACTAAAGATTTACAATTTCTGATGCTACAGTCTTCTATCAGACACCATGTATAGAGTGCACACCAGTAAATACAAGTCTCCTACACCCTGGGAGGAAAAAATCAGTGTTTCAAATGAGGAAACGTGCAATACGACTAAATTAAATACATTAGAAAAGGCTGCTTAAAACCCAACTATTAGGCCCTGATTCTTATTTTAATCCTCATTTAGGCCTGGGAAATAGATTGTCTGTGAAAAATATGAGCAGGATCTGACTTTTTATGACAATTTGGCTGAACTTTCAAAATGTGTTACATTTCAGAAACACCAAGCTATTTGTTAGGTGGCGTAAGCTGTGTGGGCTATAGGGTGATCTAGTCGGCATTTTCTGCGAAAAAATGCTGGACTCCGTATATAATTTCTACAATGGATGTCTTCATCTGACCTTCGAATTGCAGAAAGGGTGAGTTTTGAAGAACCGAGTCGCTCTGGAGTCAAGAAAATGACGTTTTCCCAGACCCTGTTTGTACACAAAGTCAATGGGAGCTATTTACTGGTGTGCACCCTGTATATAATCAATATCAATATATTTTATTAACATTCACCAAACAAACTGGTATAGTTAATATTTACAAATACAAATATTTACAATTGAAATTGCAATATTAAAGTTACAAGTACAAATATTTACAATTATAGAAGAAATATAAATTAGTCTTAATAATAATAGACAATATTAATAGTGGCGCTCAAGTCCACGTTACATTGAGCCTATAGAATGAAATTATGACAGGGGGCCGCTGCTCTAAGCCCAAATGGGAACTTTGTTATTATCTATAAGTCCATGTTCGTTCGTGAATCAAAAGCTGACTTGACGAACTTGGTTATTGGAGTAATACTGTCAAAATCACTTGTACTCATTATAAGTTTGAAAATGTCAGTGTCTACCATACCATCTATATCATACATTTCATGTATTGTAGATAATAAATCTTGGCGAGGGTTGGTATAGAAAGGACATATCATTACAAAATGAAATTCATCCTCCACCTTATTTAAATTACAAAGTGTACAAATTCTATTCTCTGGATTAATTTTTGGAGAGAAGTGAGCGCCCTTTTCGATCATGAGATTATGTGCGCTTATTCTTAATTTACAGAATGCAGCCCTGGAAGATCTTTTAGCGATAATAACATAATTTTCTGTACTGAAAGAATTTTTGAATGTACAATATGTTCTGAGTTTAGGACTAAAATTATTAATATGATTAACCCAAAGATTGTTATAGACGATTTGAAGTTTAGATACAATAATTTCATTAAAATTGAAGCGGTGATCGTATTTGGTTTATCCCAAATGTCAATCCTATTGATAAGGCTAAATATATTTTTTATACCTGTCGACCATGTGAAATTATTAGTACGCACTAACTTTCTGTTATCTACAAGTGCTTGAATTACAAGAGAATCATTACCATTCATACATTTTCGTTTAGCTTCCACCAGTATTTTACAGATAAAGAAAGCATAGTTGTGAGCAGTGGAAAACTACCTAATTCGCCTCTTACTGCATTGTTAGTGGATTTTTATGAACTCCGAGTATAATTTTGCAAACCTTAATGTGAATAGATTCACTTGGAAGTTTATCACATGTTGTAAGAAAGTTTGAGTCGTTCAGTTTGTTTAACAAATATGGTGCCCAAACCTCACATCCATAGCTAAGGATTGGTTGGATGAGGGTCTGAAATAATTTCATGCTACATTTGTAGGAGTCACTTATAAAATTATCCCTAATTTTATAATATGCTTTCATTGCTTTGTCTTTAAGTCTAATCATTGCTTTTGTAAATGAACCAGATGGTACAAAATGATACCCAAATAGCAATATTCATTAGTTATGTTGATGTTACAATTACCATAATTAAATTTACAACCTTTCAAAACATGACCACCTTTATTGAATATCATGACATTTGATTTGTCAATGTTAACTAACAGTTTCCACTTTCTGCAATAATTGTGCAATTTATCAAGGGCATGTTGAAGGCCATTTGCACTTTCAGATAAATATAATACAGTTTGCATGCCCCCTGAAAGCATGACAGAGGTTACACATATAATATTGACGATAACACAATTGTTGCTTCAATACAACCACCAGACTCATTGATTCATTGATTGTCTCGAGACAGCAGGAAAGCACAACAACGCAAAGAATAGACTCCGCATTGCCCCACGATCATGAGGACCATTTAATACACATAAGCTTATTTATAATAATTTCACAATCTCATAGAAATTAAGACTATATTGAGATAATAACAGATTTCATATCAATTAAACAAATTATATACATTGAGATGATTAATTGCAGCAAGCATTTGGAATTATTTATCATCTTCATATAAATCAATAAATACACAAATTATTGGAAAAATGTGTACAAGCCAACCATACAGGCTGGACAAACAAAAGTTGACTTCTGAATCACATTTAACCAAATTTCATCTTAAGCAAATCTTAAGCATATCTTAAACAGATACATCTTTGGATCAAACAGAGGATTGGATTGGAAAACAGCATTTTTAACCGCAATTAAATAATTAGAAATCTCCAAAAGAATAAACAATGCCAACACTAGCAAGCGAACATTTTGTATTCAGCAAGATACGGCATCAATGCTTAAACCATTTACTGATATATAATCCACTGGTATTGACAACCAAGTAAATAAAGATACTCCAAATAAGCAACAAAGCATTTATAACCCTGGTATAAAAACGCAGCAGAAAGGGAGGAAAGCATGAAGGCAACCAATAGCCCACCATAAAACGCAGTAGAAAGTGGAGACAATCTACCGGCGAGATTCTTCAGGTTTGAAGAAACTCCGTAACACATTCAAACACCATAAAACGCAGTAGAAAGTGGAGACAATCTACAGACGAGATTCTTCAGGTTTTGAAGAAAATCCTTAACACATCCAAGCACCATAAAGCGCGGTAGAAAGTGGAGACAATCTACCGACGAGATTCTTCAGGTTTTGAAGAAACTCCATAACACATTCAAACACCATAAAAGCGCAGTAGAAAGTGGAGACAATCTACAGACGAGATTCTTCAGGTTTGAAGAAACTCCGTAACATATTCAAACACCATAAAACGCAGTAGAAAGTGGAGACAATCTACAGACGAGATTCTTCAGGTTTTGAAGAAAATCCTTAACACATCCAGGCACCATTAAACGCAGTAGAAAGTGGAGACAATCTACAGACGAGATTCTTCAGGTTTTGAAGAAAATCCTTAACACATCCAGGCACCATTAAGCGCGGTAGAAAGTGGAGACAATCTACAGGCGAGATTCTTCAGGTTTTGAAGAAAATCCTTAACACATCCAAGCACCATAAAGCGCAGTAGAAAGTGGAGACAATCTACAGACGAGATTCTTCAGGTTTTGAAGAAAATCCTTAACACATCCAGGCACCATTAAAGCGCAGTAGAAAGTGGAGACAATCTACCGACGAGATTCTTCAGGTTTTGAAGAAACTCCGTAACACATCCAGGCACCATAAACGCAGTAGAAAGTGGAGACAATCTACAGACGAGATTCTTCAGGTTTTGAAGAAAATCCTTAACACATCCAAGCACCATTAAACGCAGTAGAAAGTGGAGACAATCTACCGACGAGATTCTTCAGGTTTTGAAGAAACTCCGTAACACATTCAAACACCATAAAACGCAGTAGAAAGTGGAGACAATCTACCGACGAGATTCTTCAGGTTTCGAAGAAACTCCGTAACACATTCAAACACCATAAAACGCAGTAGAAAGTGGAGACAATCTACAGACAAGATTCTTCAGGTTTTGAAGAAAATCCTTAACACATCCAAGCACCATAAAACGCAGTAGAAAGTGGAGACAATCTACCGACGAGATTCTTCAGGTTTTGAAGAAAATCCATAACACATCCAAGCACCATAAAACGCAGTAGAAAGTGGAGACAATCTACGACGAGATTCTTCAGGTTTTGAAGAAACTCCATAACACATTCAAACACCAAAAGCGCAGTAGAAAGTGGAGACAATCTACAGACGAGATTCTTCAGGTTTCGAAGAAACTACGTAACACATTCAAACACCATAAAACACAGTAGAAAGTGGAGACAATCTACAGACGAGATTCTTCAGGTTTTGAAGAAACTCCATACAAAGCATTCATTCCCCTTCTATAAAACGCAGTAGAAAGTGGAGACAATCTACTAATGATATTCTTCAAGATTTCAAGAAATTCCATACAAAGCCTCTATTTTTTAAGCATAAAGCAGCATATTTGGACATACCATTTTATTGGAGTATCTTTAACCATATTTAGTTACTGAATCACCCTTCCAGCTTTTGGGAGGGTGGGTGGGATTTTTTGGTCCATCAAGATCGAAGGAACAATTGCAAGTGCATCACTAGGAGAACTATGGACATAACAAAGGAATTAAAAAATAAGACGGAGACCTGAATGGCTGCACACCACTAAAGTGACAGCTGACTGGACAGAAAAACTGAGCTTGTTGCTATAACAACATAACAACAACCCCTAAATTAAAACTGACTTGACCAGGAGACCAAACACTTTAAGTGTACTTGAGAATGCTCAAGTGGGAATAAGAGGATAAGCCTCTACACCTAGATGCACATGACAGCCTAATGTCCCCTGCTGCTGAGACAATCTAGTTTTTAAAAGATTTGCAACTTTAAAAAACGGAATTGATTTATTACTTATAGCATGTACAAACATGTAGATGCTGTACAATTAAAGCAATAACATTTCCATAATATTAATATAATTGTATTTCTATTCCACAAAATGTTAATAGTTTTCACTGTCAGATATGTCCCCTTTTAACTTTAACCCATCACAAAAATTTAAAAACAAACAAAAGCAGTATTTAATTCCAGCGCATGTATTTGGTAAGTATATCACTCTGTTGATCTGAGGACAGTCCCTTTGATGCGTTATGACCATCCCGCATGCCATGTACAAAATGTACATATAGTGTCATGAACATCATGTACGTGTTTGTCTAATAATTAAATGATGTAGCTCTGTCGTCTTATTCAAAATTTCAGATTTTGTCACAGCACCTAAAGCCTTGACTTAATATTGATAAAACTTAACATTTTGTGATATCCTGAGGGTATACCGTAAAACCTCGTCTACAAGCATACAGTGTGTTTTTGATGAAAGCTAGATTAAAACGAGACAGCCGTAAATATGCCAATACAATAGATTGGTCTCACAATAGTACTTGTTTGTATATGTTTGTATCGGTAATTAATTTGCCCAAACTCCAAAAAATTACAATTTTGTCGATGGCCTGGCGTCTGAATTAATTTAGCGTTCATCAAAAGCACTCTATATGCTTGTAGACAAGGTTTTACGGTATATCAAAAGAAAATCCCACGGCCGACGACAGATTAGTTGTGCACACCACCTGCATATCTTAAGACAAAATGTGTAAAAATCCATCTTTAGATGGCAACATGAAAAATCATTAGACAAATAACAAACCCTTTAATATTCCCAAGGTTCACATGAAATAACTTAATTACATGAACAAATTTAACCAAATGATTCCACTAGATAATTCCCATGAAGAAATTTAACCAAATAATTTCTACCATTTTGAATGACATGGTCTCTTTCCCATGAACAAATTTAACCAAATAATTTCTAGTGAGTGACTTTGGTCTTTCTTCCCTGATACAGGTGTCATTGGGAAAACTTTGTCAATATCAATATCATTACAACATACTACAATACAATAAGAATGTGAACTACTTCTAGAGCTTGGTGGAGTGTTTTGTGTAAGTGGTCTATAATATGAAGCGTCCTCAATGCTAATAGTTCTTTGTGGACGTAAGGGATAATAAGGACAAGAGGCACTAACCACACTGGTGTAGCAGGTAAAAATTCTAAAGGGGGGGGGTCAAAATTACAAAACTGTCCATTTGATCTGCTAACTGGGACATGACTTTTACTCGGAAAAAAATTGTGATGCACATTATCAATTTTGTCCTGGTATTTCGAGTCAGGGGGCAACTTCCCCTATTGATATGCCACTGACCAACTGGCAAGACAAATTGATGAATGGGGATGAGGGAGCATTTCCACTTTGTCACTGTTATGACCAGCTCATCCAGAGGGTCGCATTTAGCATTCGAAATAAGGCGGGTCCTTGCAACAAATACCAGTGAAAGTAGGCTATAGTTTTGTTTTTCCACTGGAAAATCCGGTTCACATAATACGTGTAGCTCCATAAGTTCACTTTCATTTTAGTTTCCCATCAAGTTTTCAACCTGGTTTTTCAAGTTTCTACAATCTACATCGCCGTATATACCTTGAAAAATAGTGAGAACCCTTGACATTTCAAAGGCAAGGATCTGGGGTTGGCCCCTTGAAAATTGGTGAGGACCCTTGAAATTTCAACGGCAGGCAAGGGTCCAGAGGATTTTTTTTTATTTCGACCCCTGGTCGCATTATAATCTAATGACTTAACCAATTTTAAGTCCCCAAATGTACCATCACACTCCAGGCATGCACTGAAATTGGCAACAGCAAAGACTGCCAAACTTATCTGGCCAAACCAGTGAATTTGGTTTTGGAATTTCTATTTATAAAGAAAACTTGTCAATTATGTGTTTTTGTTTGACAGAAAAAATAAATCTATACTTTTGTGCCAGTTTTGAAAACAATCCTTGAACCAGGAGATGGCCTTACAAAACCATTCAACCATACTGTGATATATATCTTTAACCAATATTTTTCACACAAAAAAACCCATGTCTTACAAAACCATTCAACCATACTGTGATGTATATCTTTTGCCAATATTTTTCCCCAAAAACATGTCATATAAATCTATTCAATTATAATTCAAAGAGAACAAAAATAAAACTGATGCATGGATCAGGGAAAAGTGGTGTTATCCTAAAATCCACTGTCACCCAATGCGAGGGTGCAAAATAGCTGCCCTGTAGACAATTTGACCATTTTGGCATACTATATTGTACACATAATGCCACCTGGCAGCTATTGCAGATAGGGTTTTCTTGACAACCTTTGCATTTTATCCTGTGATCCATGTGTAATGAATTGCTTCACTCACAAAATGAAAGAGCGCTCAAAAACACAAAAACAACACTTTAAACAATTATACAGCTAAAGTATTTGTATAATTTTAGCATCTTTTTTTACGCTATAGTTCAATCCGGGGGGGGGGTCACTCTCACACAAAAGTGCTACCCACCCGCGTCCGACCACCTCTGAAATGCACCCGTAATGGCGAATTTTCACATAACCAAATTGCACCCCTTAATGGCGAAACACATGCAAAATCCTACCCTAAATGGCGTAACACATGCAAAAACCATACCCTAAATGGTGTCAACTGAGAAATATCCAATTTATACCCTAAGTGACATAAACAGGAAAATGAACTAATTTGATACCCATGGTGTCTTTTTGATGTTGCAGACCTACATGTATAGATACTAAAGAAAACTTGCACAAAATAAACTAGAATCAATTAAACAGTGGTGATTTTTATCAAATTAGTGCAAACACACTCAAACAATAATATTACTAAACTGTAAACGTCTAAGGATTTTGCTGAAAAGGGACCCCTAAATGGCGATGCCTTCTGAAAAAGTACCCCTTTTTCAAAAAGACGTCGACACCGCTGTGTGGTGAAAAACATACCCTTTTCTTGGACGCGGGTGCGTAGCAAGTCAAGTAGTGAGTGACCCCCGGAGTTATATAGATATTCACACAAACTTGTATGTATTTCCAAAATTTAATTTGATTTGGGATATTGAATTTACAAGTGTCACATAATTGCATGTATTCACAGTGCCCATAGGCCACTGTGTTGTAATTTCCACATCTGTCAACAGACAGTAAAATACAAGTTATTTATGTGCAAACATTGTGTAGTCCTACATTTCTATAATGGTAATAAAAAATCTCAACTTTTTTGGAGTAAGTTGGGGGACCAGGCTGTGGATCAGGAATTGGCCTTTGAAATACAACCCTTAACCCTTACACCAGAAAAAACCATATAATACCACAATGAAAAATTCTGCGCATGCATGCATCCCAGGGTCTGCGATGACGCAATCACCTGAAGTGTCAAATGCTCACGGAATTGCTGGCTGGGCAGCAATTAGCTGTGTAGCTCCCGGTCTGCGATCGTGTGCTTGGCATGCGGGGGGTCAAAGGTTCAAATCCCGGGGGTGCCAAGTCAAAAATTCTTTTTCTTGACTTTTTCGGATCTTCTGTGACTTCCAATAGCAAAAAACCTGGGTCAGTGTTAGGGTTAATCTCATTTTTTTATCTACTGGTTAAGAGCAGGCAGGAGAAATGATCAGTATAATAATTATGTTTTCATCTCAGGCGTGTATGCTGGCCTGTGGCGGTACCGGGGGAGAAGGGGTGGGGCATGTGGGGCCCCTATTGCGATATCACTATTATCAGTCAAGTTGCCTCCCCTCCCCTAATAAAAACCAACTAAATAAAAAATGTACAATTTTCACAACAATTTAGCAGAAATATATATTTTATGATTTTTGACCCACTTGAAAATCACCTCGCCCATAATTTTTTTATGGTGCCACCCCTTGTCACAATTGGATTTGTTTTTGACTCGACAATGTTGCTGTCGCACAACCCTCCATGTCTCAAATGTCATTCAATAAGCGGCTTTTGAAATTCGTAACAATCATGTGAGGCGATATTTTTTAACCATCATACAACTGAACAAATACACATTGATTCATAACTTCTCGCTTGGATAACTGCAGCTCTTTATTCATGGCTTGTCACATGAACTTCTTTGAAAATGGGCTATTCCAGATGAAAGCCATACGCCCCTTATGGACGACATGACCTTAATCTACTACACAGGGAGTGTGAATTTCAAATGGGGTTACTGGAATGGGTTGGTTAATTCACAATCTACACCCCGTGCGTGGGAGTTTAATGGGGTGTATGGATATAAACTGGAATAGCCAATGCACTTGATTATATAACTACTGAAAACTTAAGTCATGTGATTTGTGCTCTGAATCAAAATCACTGAATGAATCAAAATCAAGAAGTAAATAGGGTGACGCAGTGGCAGTGCCACATTTTGTGGAATTCACTTCTCAGCAAGTTATATTTTCCAAAACTGTTGCTGCTTTTAAGATGGCAAACATACTTCGAGGGATTAGAACCAGATCCCGGGGGGGGGGGCACTTGTATTTCAAGGTGGACACCATGCTCATGTAAAAAAACAAGTAAAAAGGGTTGTTTTTCAGCATTGGGCAAGTACAGCGCTGTACCTGTTTAGGGTGTCAAAAATCAGGAAAAAGGGTATACTTTTCCAAGCAAAATACTTGCTTAGGGTAGGGTAGGACTACCAATTATCGGACAATGCCAGTTATCGGACGATTACATGGTTTGGACCATGTGGAGTTGTTTCTTCAAGTCAACATGAATTTATATCGCATCAAATGAAAGAACGGATACTTACTGCATTTAAATGGCTGCCTTGCAGCTGGTTCCGTTATTATTATTTCGCAAATCTGAGCGTGAATGGACTGAGTATGCCTCTTTATTATTAAAAACATGTTACTTATGAGGTAGCGTAATTCGGCATGACCAATTTGTGTGGGTCTTGAGCTTTTCATAATTTACTAAAACTGATATATTTTTATTATTATGTTTGTAAAACTGTGTAGGTTCTGCAGCAACATCTGACATGACCGGTTGCTAACAACGCTTCCGGCTGAATGAAGTGTCCGATAATTGGCTTGTAAAATCTGCGCATGCCCAATTACCGGACACCCTCTGGCCTTCATATATAAACAGTTGCCAGCCAGCCGGCGCTGTATGTCAATTAACATGTTGCACTTTGTTAGGTGTATTTTAGCTTATTTTAGCTTAGTTGAGAACGCAAATAGGGTTTGATGTTAAGTTTAAGTTATATTTTAATGTTATGATTAAAATAGTTGATGCGCCTACAATGTATAGGCCTACATTGTACCTAAATGTGGTTTGCGGTGGGGAAAATGCCAACGTGAAGTATCAGACAATGTCCAAATATAACCCACAATCATGAAGGAATAGACACAAGCTTAACTGCATTTGGTTGAGTTGAAAAAATAGATGTGTGCCGTTAGTTTTGCGGGTGTCTGGTAACTGGCTGCTTAGTGTCCGATAACTGGCATAGGCGTCCGATAACTGGCAAGATGCCTCAATGTGGTTTTCAATCCATATATCTATAATGGCTTGTCTCATCAATTCAAATTTCATGTTACATTTAGGGCTGTCTTTGGTCATTACGTGGATGTTCTATAGTTGGGAAAATATTCTTCAGTTTTTTAAATATTGAGAAAATTGCTTAAGTGTCCGATAATTGGTAGTCCTACCCTACCAAAGTTACATGACAAAATAAAAATGGGTGAAATAGGCTATGTTTGGCTTCTATCAGAACATATGGTAGGGTAAAATATTAAGAAACATCAAACTACTAATATTAAACAAGTATCTGAACATGAATTTTTACTTTCTTAGCGTTAAAAAAATGGCAAAATACTTGTTTAGGGTATCAATTAGAAATTTTCGCTTGACAAAACCAGTAAGTTTTTACTTACTCTAATATTTCGTCCTACACGTCGGAGGACTTCTTCAGATGCGAAACATCTGATCCACTTTAGGGTATGTTTTGCATGCGCTGAGTAATACTTGTTTAGGGTGCGTTTCAAGAGTCCATACATGAGCATGGTGTCCATCACGTAATGTAAGTGCCCCCTCGAACCAGATGGTCTTATCTGCAATAGCTGCCCTATAGACATTTTGACAATTTCTGCATTCTGTAATGTACACAAATTGAAAATATGACAACTGGCAGCTATAATTGCAGATAGGGCTTTCTTTTCCTAAACCCTCGACTTAATGCCTAGATACAAACAACTACAACATACTGTAGTAGGATTTTCTATATAGCAAAGAGTAGCTTTTTAGGTCCATCTTGAGTAATTTGCTTGACCTCATGCATCAGACCCCAGTTGTATGTGTTTCACACAGAATAACCAATTTGACAAACAAACAAACAAATTCACTGTACCGGTACCTGAAATGAATAAGTACACAATGTACTGTAAATATGACAACACAGCAAGAACACCATAGCAAAAGTTGACCTCTATAGAATATAAGAGATAATGATATGATATTTAACTTGCTCTGAAAGCATAGAAATTATTTCACCCTAGTAATTTCCGCATAGTTTTGAGTCTAGTCATGGAGTCCTGGATTCACCGCAATTTCAATGGGTGTTTGTCTAATGAACCTAGACAAGTGCAAAATTTTGACAAATGTACTTGTATGTCATCTGGCATCACTGAACTGGAGGTATCTGATGTGGGAACTGTGACGCGGGACAGGAGGATATGGAAACCTGTTTAGGAAGTAGGCCTATGAGCAACATGGTATCAACTACATGTATCAAGCCTAGCCATGCATATTTGTTATCTACTGAAGATAGCTGTCAAACCACTTCAGCACACACAGAAACAGGTCAATTTGTACATCACATGGTATCAAGTACAGCCATGCAATTTCATGCATGTTTGGTATCTACTGAAGATAGCTGTCAAACCATCTCAGCACACACAGAAACCAGACAATTTTACATATACTGTAACATGGTATCAAGCATATCCATGCATGTTTGATATCTACTGAAGATAGCTGTCAAACCATCTCAGCACACACAGAAACAAGTCAATTTACATACTGTCACATGGTATTAAGCCTAGCTATGCATATTTGTTATCTACTGAAGATAGCCGTCCCTTCAATCCTTCTCAGCACACACAGAAACCAGTCAATTTTACATTCTGTCACATGGTAACAAGCCTAGCCATGCATGTTTGATATCTACTGAAGATAGCAGTCAAACAATCTCAGCACCCACAGAAATTAGTTAATTTTACATACCAGCACATGGTATCAAGTACAGCCATGCATGTCTGGTATCTACTGAAGATAGCCATCTTTCAATCCTTCTCAACATACACAGAAACCACATGGTATCAAGCCTAGCCATGCATTATTTGTTATCTGCTGAAGATAGCTGTCCGTCTTTCAATCCTTCTCAGCACACACAGAAACCAGTCAATTTTACATACTGTCACATAGTATCAAGCCTAGCCATGCATTATTTGTTATCTGCTGAAGATAGCCATCCGTCTTTCAATTCTTCTCAGCACACACAGAAACCAGTCAATTTACATACTACCGGTATCACATGGTATCAAGCCTATCAATGCATGTTTGGTATCTACTAAAGATAGCTGTCAAACAATCTCAGCACACACAGAAACCCGTCAATTTTACATACTGTCACATGGTATCAAGCCTAGCCATGCATGTTTCTTATCTACTGAAGATAGCTGTCTTTCAAACCTTCTCAGCATAAACAGAAAACAGAAACCAGTCAATTTATACAATAGAGAGGTGACCGTATTGGCCGGGACAGGTTAGGGTTAGGGTTTCCAGCAAATACGGTCATCGTCAGTGGCGGTGTCAGGGGAAAATGGGGGGGGCAAAGTGAATTCAGGGGGGCAAAATTGGCATAAAATGGCGAAAAAGTGGAAATGTATGTGATTTTGGTAGGTTTGCCTCAAAAGTGGGGGGGCAAACTGGGGGGCAAGAAAATATTTGGGGAAATTTCCACTTGAAAGTATTGCCAGTTATTACTGTAATCACAGGGGTATAAACCCACCTTCCGCTATAAGCCCACCCCCTATTTTTCAAAACATTCTGGGAACAAGGGTGCACTTGGGAATAAGCCCAGTTGTAATTTTGACCTAAGTTTTTATATCAAATCAATGCATTTCTCTCACATTTAAGAACAAATATAAAAGAATATCAGTTGATAATTAACATTCCATACTTATAATTAAAAAACATTGATATATATGATAGAAATTACTGGTACATCGGGCATTTACAAATGGGGATGATTGTTCTTATTTTTAAATTCAAGTACTAGCCCCTCCCCGGTTATCAGCCCACCCCCATTATTGAAGTGAAATCTGCCATTTGGGGGGGGGGGGGGACTTATACCCCAGTGGTTACGGTATTAATCTTTGAGTTCCCAAAAATTTGGCATGTGCAAAGGGGGGAGGGTGTCAAATGTTTTTTTTGGGGGGGGGGCAAGAGATGGGGGAGAAGAAATTTTTGGCATACCATTTGAAAATTTTACCCAGGGCACTCGAAATTAATTATATTGCACATCCCCTTACACTTGACAATTTTTCACTCTTGCCTAAAATTAAAAAGTCAAGAGGCAAAGCAATGTAAATGGTAGTAACCTTAAAACTGATTAGTTCACATGATTAATGATTTAAAAGGGCATTTCGTGATCCACAGCCTCATCCCCCCACTTTTCTCAAAAAAAGTTGAGATTTTTATACCACTGGAAGCTTCTGGCTACATAATGTTTATGTACCAAATACTTCTTGCAGATTAATTCGTTAAGAAAAAATATCGTCAAATTTGAATTTCGTTCTAGTATACCAGAACAAAATTACTACAGTGGCCTATGGAGCAGTGTAATACACATAAATCATGCATAACTGCTTAAACGCATAAAATCGGTATCAACTGAAATTTTAACTGCCATGCAGTGCATAAAAGCTTCAAATAAAGGCAATAACTATTTTAGTATGTATGGTACAATGTATGCTAGTATTGGAAACAATAATTTCTAATCATTGCTAATAATGTATACGGTGAACCTCTGACTCCAGGAACGATCACCATGCGATACTGGTTACCATAGCAACAATAATGATATGATGTATTTATAAATGAGCCATACATTTAAACTAAAATAGCATGAAACTTCAAATTTTAAGAATAAAGATCCATATACCGTAGCTCCTGATCAATAAATATGGAACAAAAATGTTTGAAACATCTGGTTAACATTGAAATTAAATAATATCCATTTATATATTAGGCAACAAAAAAAGCAAACCATTTTGAAGATGTTTAAGTAGTGTTGGTCAGTCGGGATTTAAAAACCAAAAATTTCTGGAAACTAAAATTTTTGTTATATTGAAAATGTTTCAAATTTTTTTTTTAAATTGGTCAAAAAAACAGCAGATTTTACATGATTTTAGCAAAATTAGAAGAAAAAAATCTCCAAAAATGCAAAATCTAGGTCGGCCAGGCCCATACACATACACATGTAGCTTCTGATCAAGAAATAGGAAGGAACCGTTCACTGTGAAAATTAATTTCATTTAGTTTGAGTTTGCAGACAAGAAAATTACTTATCCGATAGGTCAAGGATATATGTGTGCAGTTTCTTAAGCAAATAATCTACATGTACATATACTCACCAAGCAAGTGGAATTAAATAAACCCAGTATAAATTGAAATGCATGCATTTTCTTATTATGATGTCTAAGCAAGACACTACTGGCACACCAGAGTAAATATTTCACATTTTAATTTTAATTATTTCATGAAAATATCTCGGGGGAAAATAATTTTGATAAAACAGTTGCTTCCTATTTGTTAAAACACATCTGTGTAATTTTAACTGCTAACACTTTGATTAAAATAGAAAAATCATTGTCGTCGTCATCATCATCATCATCATCATCATCATCATCATCATCATCATCATCATCATCATCATCATCATCATCTGCATCATCATCATCATCATCATCATCATCATCATCATCATCATCATCATCATCATCATCATCATCATCATCTGCATCATCATGATCATGATCATCATCATCATCATCATCATCATCATCATCTGCATCATCATCATCATGATGATCATCATCATCATCATCATCATCATCATCATCTGCATCATCATCATCATGATCATCATCATCATCATCATCTGCATCATCATCTGCATCATCATCATCATGATCATTATCATCAAGGATGAAGTGGCTGAAATTCTAAAGAAATTGTTTTCCAACTCAAATTTCAGGTGACTTACAACCTGTGACTTACAACTCTAGTACATATCCACTACGGTACTCAAAAAATTCAAAGGATCAAAATCTGACAATCTTGATCCCAGCAAACAAGATATTATAAATGTGTTATAAATGCATTTTGGTCAAAATGCATTTTGGGCAAAATGGATTAAAAACAAAATGCATTTTGGGCAAAATGCATTTGGGTCAAAACACAAAATGTAAATGTATTTTAGTCAAAACACTTAATGACATTATATGTTAAAATGTTTTGCATCAAGTTTTCAAAAAAATGTGTTCTAAAAGTGTTATACCTTTTATACAACCCAACATTTAAACATGTTCTGTAAAAACATTTTGGATTTGCTTGCATTTTACCCGGGCATTTTACCATCTTTTTTTGTTCTTTAGGTGTACACATGTACATCCACTACATGTGTTAAACCATAGACCATTTAAAACAATGGTCTATGATTAACCAAAGCATTTTTCAGTGTCACCATGGTCACTGCGGGCATCAGTACTAATAGTAATGCAGTTTTTCTGTTGCCTACATATTACTGAATGAAATGACACTAATCCAGTTTACAAGGTTAATGCTGTTAACAAACAAGTCTAATCCTTTTAATTTCTTTGTGTATAGAGACCAGAGAATGCTATCACTTAGTATGTTGCTACAAATAAATATTTATTAAAGCCATATTTATAACATTTTCAAACAAAATAGATTAGCATTTCTTTGCCATAAAATGTTAGCTTTACTGTCAGATATATCCCTTTTATTTTTGAGCGAACAACTACGGCAAAGCAAAGAAAATTGGAATTTACTACCAGCGCACATGTGGCCAATACGTACCACTCCTTCGTTCATGTTATGGTACGACCCTTTGTTGTGTATATCACTGTCCCATACGCCGTGTATGCGTACTGTGTGTTATGAACATCGTGTATGCGTTCGACTAATAATTCCATCGTAATAATAAAGCGCCGGTTCCGGCGTTTTATTCAAAATCTTGGATTTTGACAAAACTACAGCACCTAGAGTCTTGATTTTTGCAGGGTATATTGGTTTAATAAAGTACAATTTAATTGTGTAAAAAAGGAATTTTAAAAATTCAGTGAGGGCGTACGTCTTCTTCAGCAAATGTTATAATATGGCTTTAATTAATAAATATGAAACAATAAAAACTGTCAAATTATGTCAGTGAAGCCCCTCTCCCCAGTCTATACAACACACAACATGCATGAAGAGGATTGTTATTATCGAGTTTTATCACACAATAATAGATCTATAGCTGTCACACCAATCCACACACACAATACATGTAACACAATAATATCCCAATACCACATACAGCCTACCACTCACAAACATAATAAACCTCTTATATATTCTCTTACCTGTGACATAACAACAGAATCCTAAACAAACCAACAAATTCAACTTTGCATGCCTTAAAGCCGGCATCTTAAAACATTTGCGTATCTATTCCGTTATATCAAGAATTTCTCTGCTTCTGTCATAAATATAGATGAAATTTCAATGTAGGTACGGAGGGTTTAAGTGCATAGAGCTCAGTCGAGCCAGCTCTGCAGGCCATGCAATGAATGATTATTGACTCCACTCAGTAGGATTGAGGCAGTACAGGTGGATAACAATAGCACACACCTGAGTGATTGCATACAATTGTCTCTCCAATAACACCCATGCAGAGAACATATCTTACCCTTCCCAGAATCCTTTGCAACATGACGCATCACCTCATTACATCATATGACACTTGTACAAGATCCTAATGTTTTCATTTTGAGAATAGACTGGCTCACACCCGGGCTCACACCGGCATCGCCTGGCTAATAATTATTTGGTACAGCAGAGACACTAAAATCAATACCGGGATTGATATACGTGAATGTGCTATGCACGATTTGATATTCAGGCGATATCTTTGGATACCGGGTAGAAAATGATGAATATCTCCCATATTTTTTTTATTCTAAAGAAGCCATATTTTTTTGCTTGCACTTGAATATGTGTGTTGAAAGGATATGATAGTCGTTAGCTTGCGTATTGAGAAAGAAGCGTGCGTATTGAGCTCAAAAACTGACAAAAATTCTGATTTTATATGTGCCAAACTATAATAGCGCAGCGTAGGCTACTAGTGGAGGCAGTCTAAAAGCAGATGACCTCATGGTGCATACCATGCTCACTCACACACAGAGAGGCCAGTCACCGGGCTATTGTCAGTAGCCTTAATAGTCTGATGTCCCTTGGCCCATTATGCATCTCAAAACTTAATTAAACAGTTCGAACAAAATGGCCATGCGTGGCGATGGATTCAACCTACCATGGCGATTTCTGCCATGAAGATATCGGGCGATGACACTGTGTGGCTAAACATGGGTCGATAGTCAAAAAATAATCACATTTTGCAAGATCTGGATGTGCTCTGTTCATTGAGGTACTTTTTGTTACCTACCGTACGCTTTGTAAAACGTCCAGTGAGTACTGAAAATTGAAATGGAAGAAATGCATTGTGGGAAGTGTATGATATCTTTTCTGACACCATGTGACACAGCACTATTTAGCCTCTTCCTATTGGCCTGTTAATGCTTTCATCAATATATATGTAAATAGTACCTGGTTGGCACTTGTTTCACTGTCAACGTAACATGTGGTTAAAGACGTCATGCCTGTGTTCTATACTTGTTTTGCACCCCTTTGATGGAACCAGGACATTGGGGTCAGTGAGTCCTGAAATAATGTAATATTATCTAATAATAGCACAGGCATAATTCAACACAGACTAAATTAAACAATTATTAAATTCAGGTGAAGCTATTTCAACTACTAATAATACTACTGAACATGTTCATCAGGATTCAGGACTGTTAAAGGGGTACTACACCCCTGGTCAATGTTGTGCCTATTTTTGCATTTTTCTCAAAAATTATAGCACATTGGTGACAAGTAAGATATGTATATTATAGGGGCAAGGACTACAACTACTGTACGGTACTGAAAATTCAGTAACTCAAAGCAAGTAGTTATTGATGATCAAATATTGGTTTTCCCTCATTTTTGACTGTAACTCCACAACTGTTGTCTGTGCTGAAATAAACTTTCCAGTGCAATAGTTGTAGTCCTTGCCCCTATAATATACATATCTTACTTGTAATTTGTGAGAAAAATGCAAAAATAGGCACAAAATTGGGCAGGGTGTAGTACCCCCTTAAAGCCATATTATAACATTTAAAAAAAAAAAAGATTTGTATTTATTTTCCATAAAATGTTAGCTTTTACTGTCAGATATGTCCACTTTTAATTTTGAGCCGAGTAAGTGAGATAAAGCAAAGAAAATTGGAATTTACTACCAGCGCTATTATATGTTACTCTGACAGTTGAAATACAGTACAATCCTCTGGCATGTGTGTGTGTGAGTCCCGCACGTCGTGTACTTAGTACTGTGTTATGAACATTGCATACACGTTCGACTGATATTTCTATCGTAATAATAAAACAACGGTTCCTGCGTTTTATTTAAAATCACAGATTTTGACAAAACTACAGCACCTAAAGTCTTGATTTTTGCGGAGTATCTTTATTGATTAAAGTACATTACAATCGTGTAAAAACCAGAATTTAAAAATATTTTGAGGGCGTTCTCCTCAGCAAATGTTATAATATGGCTTTAACTATGTCACACTGATGAAACACTCTTGAATTAAGTCCAGAAAGAGACTAAGGAACTCAAGAAACCATTTCCTGGGAAATAAAATGGTGGATATTAAGATGACCATAATCTGATGCAAATTTGTAGTGAGTAAAAATCCAAATGGTTTTGACAAGCAAAAATCCAACATGTATGAATTGATCATTATTGATGTGTTACACAAAACTAACAATTTTTTTCTTTCTTCCATTTTGCAAGTTAGATTTTGTTATTTGATTATAGATTTTTAGAATTTTCTCTAAATGCTAAGCTTAAATAGTTGCATTGACCATTGAATAATTGTTTTATTGAACAATTGACTGACCTTTTCAACTTTCAGCCACATATGGTCCATTCACACAATGTTCTTGGATGTACCATCAGATGCCACTGATGCAAAGGTGATATCTGAAAAAACTTAAAAACACACAAAACAAAGTCATTGAATTAAACCTCTTGATAAAAAATGTTGCGGCCTCTTCAGAACTCAAGTTATTTTATGTTTTCATTTATAGGTCTTTATGGACATAAAACCAAGCCAGGTCAAGTCAGGTAATACAAACTGTAACAATAAAAATTATACAATTGCAACAGAAAGACTTTACATATTTTTTTCCTATAGTTCAGGTTCAAACGCTATGCCGATTTTACTTAATCGCCCGAATTGGCCCACCTTTTGCCATGTTCGCGCATATCACCTTTGTACCGCGTAAAATGAACTTTCATGCTTATCATCAAAGATTTCAGAATAGAATGTTTTTCAAGGTTTTTCGTATTTTTCTTTCCCTTAAATGACATTGGTAAATAAATAATACCACTTCAAAATGCTCCATTGTTTAAAATTACCCATCTCAAGAGCACCAACCAGATGGTTCATGATTCAACTCAAATCAGTCACTTTCGCTAGATAAAAAACAAAGACACGAAAGTGGTCCAAGCTGTTTTATGAGTACTCTACACAATTAGCCATACCTTCGCTTGTATACCACCAATTTTATTGAAACAAAGCACTGTAGTGGCTCAAGAAATGACCTTGATGACCAAGTAAAACTTAATACAATCAATAAGGCCTAAAAAAAAAATTGTCTGATTGGCGTAACCCAACCGACCCTATAAATAGGCCCGATCCTAGGCTTTTTTTTCTTATTTTTTGAAAAAAATGAATTAAAAAAAATTTAAATTTAAATTTAAGAAAAAAAAAAAAAAAAAAATTCAATTTTCAGCTTAAAATGTAAAAAAAAAAAAAATTATAAAAAAAAAAAAAAAAAATTAGCGACCGACCCATCCTATTTTTTTTTTCATGTTACGTCAATCAAACAATTTTTTAAGGCCTAAGTGACATTATTGCCTAATACTATTTTCTAAGTTGTATAATTTTTTTTGTTACAACCTGTATTCAGTATTGATGAGATCAATTAAGCCTAAAAAAATTTGTTGATTGGCGTAACATAAAAAAAATTATGGTAGGTCGGATTCGACAATTTATTATTTTTTTTTTTACACACACATTTTAAGCTGTAAATTGTGCATGATAAAGGCTTTGGAACTTTTTTTTATTTAATTTTTTTAGTTAATTTTATTTTGCAAAAAAATAAGTAAAAACGTCAAGGGTTGGGCTTATTTTTAGGGTCGGGCAGGTTACACCAATCAAACAATTTTTTAGGCTTTACTGTATGATAAAACAGTGAAAAAATGCCTGCCTGCTGAAGATCAGTAAAACAGTTGCTACCTGACTCATTGCTGAAGCTATGATAATGCAATATAAAAAAAATTATGCTACCTAAAATATAAATAAATCGGATGCTATCTACTGAAGATACAAGTGTGGGGTGTGTACTACAAGAAAATTCTGATTACCAGGGATAGCTACAATCGAAAGGATTGACATTTCAATCTACCAAGAGTGAAAATCACATATTTTTTCTCCATACAAGTAAAATTTTCACTCTGCAAAGAGTGAAATTTCAATCTTTTTAGAGTGAAATTTTCAATCTTTTCACAGAGTGTTCCTTCAGCACAATCTCTCTCGATTGAAGTTTATTTATGTTTATTAAATTTAAACACAAAACATTTACAATGTATCTTCTTTCGAATCCATGTGAAAAGATTGAAAGTTTCACTCTAAAAAGATTGAAATTTCACTCTTTGCAGAGTGAAAATTTTACTCGTATGGAGGAAAATATGTGATTTTCACTCTTGGTAGATTGAAATGTCAATCTTTTCGATTGACCCGAAGAGTCACTCCGAGGAGGATTGACTTTTTCACTCTTTGGAATTTAGAGAGCAAGTAAATATATGCTACCTACTGAAGACATGAATAATACACAGTAGTTTCAGCCTAATCTTGGGCCCTGCCTATTTCTGGGCTATCAAAATTAACATTATTTTTTTTAATGTTTGTTTTTTCTCCTTTGACACAAACCTGCTTTTGACATCAGTGAAATTGTTTCAAATGAGTTCAATTTGTCTGAACTTGTCTTTATCCAAATCTAAAAGTCAAGTTTGTGCAAGCATTTAATGATTAAAAAGCTATCTACTGAAGATATGAATAATTTCGATTTTTGAAATTCGCAATGTAATACACATTTTATGGCAAATGATTAAAATTGATATTTTGATATTTAACAGTACTCAAGTAAACTTTATAAATCTGATAATTTATACTTAAAGACCCATAAAATGTAATCAAGTCAATGGTCACCTCTATACCACAAAAATTTACACAACTCCCAATTTAATGGGTTTTCCAGATATTTGGAGCGGCCTTTAAAGTGTATGTAGGTGGGATGAAAAGCCCGACGATCAATTGAAAATTTTGACCTTTCAGTATTGAAGATACGGATTTTTTTTCCCCAAACGCCAAAAAAAAATTAGGTCTTTTGGGGAAAAAATTCCATATCCTCAATATGAAAGGTGAAAATTTTCAATTGATCGTCAGCTTTTCCTCCCAGCTACATACACTTTAAGAATATTTCATTAGATTTATAAAATTTACTTCGAGGACTGTTATATATCAAAAATATCAAATTTTAATAATTTGTCATAAAATTTGTATTATATCGCGAATTTCAAAAAATGAAAATTATTTGATATCAGAAAGACATTCTTCTTATTCAGAGTGCAATATGTCTGAAGTGCTCTCATGTCCCACAAAAAATACTGTCGAAACGCTCAAAATGCTCATTCCAGATCCCTTAAAACGTTTTTAAAACATTTTGTGTTTGCTGGGACTGACAATTAAATGACTCATCCTACACCACTGAGATATGACCTTGTTTTGAAGTTATTTTACAAAACAGAATATGTTTGTTCATTGACTGCATTAGTTGCTTTGTTGGGTACAACTTTTCAGTGAACTTAGCAAAAAAAAAAAGAGTGAAAGTCGACCAAATTGTCAATTCTTAATATGGAGAAATCATACAGTTGCAATTTTAACCAAGAAAGATACTCTAGAAATAGTAGAATATATTTATTTTTGTATTTAAGAGTAATATGCTATTCAACTTGGACTAGCAATCTACTGATCTACTAGCAATCATAATGATTACATGAAACTGCTATCTCCTGAAGATATGAATGAGCCAAATATACAATAGGCCTATCTCTAAAAATTCACATACTTTTTAATATTTTTCCCAGGTTGGAATAATTATGTTACACACAAAAATACAGAAATGGTTGTCAGTTGAAAACTATTGCATTGTTCAGTATTGAGAAAACAAAATTGTGACTCCTCGCCACAACTGAGCCCGGATGTCGCCAATCATCATTTTTGAGATATTCAACCAAAATATTCTGCTTGAAATTAGCTTTAAAATGATGTATATCATGTCTATAGTACTTGACATTTAAGTAGTGAAAATCAATAAAACAGTCAATAAATCCTTTCTTTCCTATTGTTTATTGTTAAGTTCGATGGAGCATATCTCAATAGTGGCACTGGCGACATCCGGGCTCAGTTGTGGCGAGGAGTCACAATTGATCTGAAACTATTACACAAAAGCACATGATGATGACGCCCACTTCATGTCTAAAAATAGAATCAGTTAAAAATTGGTGGCGCTATACTGAATCAATTAATGGTCCAGAATGCTCAAGACTCATTGAGCTGGAAGCCATGGTGTTGTGCTCTGCTGCACGCATGTACTTTGTTCTCTGTGCATGTAAACATTTGCATATACCGTACATGCACACTGTGCCTGTAAAAATCTAATGAACATAATCCACCCTTTAAAAAAACCCCGAATTTCTTTAGGCTTTAAACTGAACAGTTACTTGAGTTACTCCCGCTCGCTTGTTCCAAAATTACGCAGCAAAATTTTGCCAGCTTACTTAGAATGGTAGCTTTTGTAGTCAACACAGTCAGGTCCGTGCACGTTTGGGGAGGGGGTGGGGTGCGACGCACCCCCAATTTGGAAGAAGAACTTCCACTTTTCACAAAATTGCCCTCCTCCCTTGTAAAAAGTCCACTTTTTCAAAATCAGCACCCCCCAAATGAAATCCTGCATGACGAGCCTGAACACAGTCATGTTGATTTAAACAATCAGACATCTGAATGTCGACAGGGTGTCAGTACATCTGTGAGTGTGAATGATGTGGTAAAACAAATGCAGAGTCCCAATGATTGTGCGCATGTGCAAACTGTGCATGTAAAATTTATAATGTGCATGTAGGCCTAACTTTTTTAGTTTACATGCACCTCCATTGCACTAAAAAAATAAAGTGATAAAATGGTTTAGAATATATATTCAAGTTTTGTTTTTTTGTTTGCATAGGGATATGTGCTACTGATGCTGAGACTCTGGAAGTGGACCCATCCATATGCCAATTTTTCAAGAAAATTTTGACCCATCGCAATATATACACAGTGGCGTAGCTAGGGGTTGTGTCGCCCAGGGCTAAGGATACATAATGGCGCCCCGTCCCCAATTCTTGAAACAAGTGTGCGTGGAGTAAATAGGGCCTATCACTCATTAATTTTGGTTACAATGAAGTTGAATATTGATCTTTCAAATTCTTCATTGCCGAAATGCGCATGAAGCGTGTGAAATTTTTGACTTTCATCGCTACAAGGGAATGTAGATTTGATGCTGAACTGGTCAATTTGCACGTTCCTCCCCCCTCGCTACGCCACTGCATATATATACCACTAGTCTAATTTGTCAGCCAAATTTACTCTCAATTTGGAAACCTGCTCATGCCATTTTCAAAAGGTCCTTTTAGCACTGGAAATTTAATTAAAATGTTTTCTTTTTGTCTACCTCCAATCACTGCAAGAAAATGAAAAATTGCTTTCAATTTCTTTTCTAGGTATAAAAACTTATAAAAACTTATAAAAACTTATAAAAACTTATAAATTATGCATATAGTTTTGGGAAAAGGTGCACTGGCACTTTTTACTTTTTTCCAGCAAATTATTTGATAAATAATTTTAGAACATAAATTTCATTGGAACATGCTAAGAACAATTTGCCACCATTTTTTTTCAAAATTGGAACAAGTTGAAATTTTGACTCTTGTACAACCAAAAATAGTGACATTTTACCTAAATAAAGTGGTTTTTGTATGATGTAATTCCATAACGATAGGTTGTAGATAGCACAAACTATTCATTGTTTTAATCCTTGTGATCAGACAAGTAGTTTGAAATGTCTTTTAACAAGATCGGACTCGAAGCATTTTCAATTTTTTAGCAATCACCACTGGCTTCATGTCTTAAAATGACTGACATTGGACCTTGTACTTTATGTGTGGAAATTCTCATGTTTCTACTTGGAAGTGCACAATGGTTCAGTGGCGCAGCGTGGGTCATCACATTGGGGGGCACCGGGTCTGATGGGGGGGCACAAGCCGTTTTTGGGCAATTTTCCTATGGGATTTAAAAAATTTCAGATCAATTGGGGGGGGCACGTGCCCCTATGATGCTACGCCACTGCAATGGTTTCCACTTTTGGAGCTTGGCAGCTGTACTAAAACAATCCATATTCCCAAAATTGGCCTAGGGGTCATTGATATGCCAAATGGCTGAAAATGAGACCCATGTTTATGGCATCTCCATGTCGTTTGTATTGAGTACCCCCCTGAATTTATTACGCATACCTGCTAGGAATGAATTTACAAATCTGTGATTCACAGCTATCCATATACCATGTATACTTCAGTGAATATAAAATTCATCAGGTTTGTACTTCAAAAACAATTGGTATATTTTGCTTGACAAAACCAGTAAGTTTGTAAGCTTTTGTACTATTTCGTCCATCTCGTCGGAGGACTTCATCAGAGATCCATACTATGAGATAAAGACAATCTGTACAAACACCTATACGTACCATGCATGCATGTACACTGAAGTTGAGGACAGCAAAAACAGCTTCAACAAAAATGTGATTCATAAATAAAATTATCCATGACATGGACATGTAGTTACCATATATGACAGTATACCATATATGGATAATTTATTAATTTATATATTTTTTTTTTGTAGATTTGTATGGCGCTTTCAACTACTGTGGTTATTTGCGCCAGTACTCACTCCTTTGTCAAATTGCGCCTGTATATCTTCATTCAGTCACAATACGTAATTATCTGCTTCACCGCATCTTGTTATTTCCTATCTTCTTCATGTCTAGCTCGTTGTATGTCTCTTGCTGTCTATGCTCGTACAATGAATCCAAATTTATTTCTTTGCAGACGTGGTAAAAAACCAAACGGTATCTCTTCAGAGCCACACCAGGCTGAGTCAGCCGAGGAAGGGCTAGAACGGGGTCCAAACTTTACATGATCCTCTGCTAGCTTGACTTCCTCGCATCCATGCCTGTTCCCCAGAGCCCAAGTTTGTGTTACCCATCCGACACCACGTGGAGGTTTGGGTTGAGTTGCCCGCGAGCAAATACTATGCTAGCTCTGCGGGCCTTGCCGGACTATGAATTTATATAAGAATCGCATCCATTATGTGTTCTGCATGTCCATCACGCGTGATCACGTCATGGATAATCCAAGACTAGGCAAAACTCTGTTCTGTGATTGTTATGTTTATTGTCATGACTGTCCTCAAACTAGCTCCAGAGTGTCGCGGACCTGACCTGATGTTCACATCTGATGATCTGACTCTCATATGCATCTAGTTCACCACGTAAACTTGTATGGCTCAAAATTCGGAACCGCTCGCCAATAAGTTTACTGTCATTGCGTATTTTGAAATGGTTGATGTTTTAATGATCCCCGATTTCCGGTCGATTATTTTAGCTGTGTCACATCACATGCATGACGCTGGTGGGAACCAGCCTGGCCTAACTTCAGTAAAAAAACATGATCGCCGATATCGATGTGATGTGGGACTTGCATAGGATTACACAGAGATATTTTTTGGCCAAAATTTGACCATTTTTAGGCAAGTTGGCCCTACTTTGTCTGCGTTATGCGAAAAAGGACAGTCTTAAGTAAGTATACGTGCAACGCTTTTGATGTTTTAATGTTAATGAGACTGTGAGGGATCCCAACCGGAGCCTATTCTTGACTGTGTAATATTCCTTCAACCATTTTCCGTATGGTAACAGGCTTATACGATGGACAGATAGTATCAGTTTGTGAATGAGGACATCATATAAGTTCCTTGTACTAATATGCATCTGATCCACTTACCCTGCACTTTCCTGTGAAACTGACTTCCGGCCGTGTGTAGTCTCTTCACAAGACTACACACAGGCGGCGGATGACATGATCGAGCCGGCAACTTGTGAAACCGCCCGGCCGTAAGGCATTTTCAAATATACTTGGTTAGTTTTGTGGGGTTCATTATCGAACCCCAACGGTTTTAGCTTGTATTTATATTATTTATCAACATTCAATTACACGGTTGACGATGAAAATTTACTGAATTTAGAGAATGCAATGCGGCCACCACCTGACTACACATTTTGGCACAATGATTTGGGCTGGAGGTTTTATACTGCAAACCTAAACTTTTTACATGAAGTGGAAAATCACGGTTTGGTCAATAATCACTTTGAACAATATTAATATTACATCTTGTTATCGACACACATTCTTATATTCACTCAATTTTAAATGGTGGTGAACTTTGCAGGAATTTTCATAAACAATGAAGATGAGTCATTGGTATAAAATATCAGTAGAATTTATGATGGGTTACAGACTTATAGGTCTGTTCGTATTACGCCCCTGCAAGATGCTGCATTTAAACTTGGAAATGCGACGAGATGCGTTGAGTTGCAGCAAAAAGTAATCGATATGTCGGCAATGCATATCACAACATATTTGATATTAGCAACAGATATGGCATTAAAAAACTACCTGATATCAGCAGCAGATATATCATTGATAAACTAAGGATTTTAGGCGCTAGCGCCCTAAAAGCAACACATTTTGATGTATAGTGCCATTTTTTCAAAAAAAATTTTTATACTTTTTCAAACATTGATAAACTACCTGATATCAGCAGTGGATATGACATTGATAAACAACTTGATATTAACAGTAGATATGACATTGAAAAACTACCTGATATTAAGATAAGGATAATGAACTGAGTGCAATGCATTCGTCAAGATAATCGCACGCGCCGTGGAGTTATTGCATTTAGCTTGAGAGCCGATAGGCTCGAAAGCTAAATGCAATAACTCCATGGCAAGTGCAATTATCTTGACGAATGCATTTGCACGAGTACATTATCCGTCATACACTTTGAGTGTAGGCCTATTAAAACAATAGGCAATATTAATTGCTGCATTCATTATATTAGTTTTAATATTAGGGAAAATATCTTACATTTTAAAAACACCGTCAGGACATTGACCAGCTACGTAGCATTTAACTGGTAAAGAAAATCAATCCCTGTAATCAATGGTATCGATTATGCCATACGTCATACTTAGGTAACTTATTCACGCATGGTTTAATTGACTTGACTTTATGTTGTGATCATTTAATATTGTGGTTTCAAACACAGAGAGCACTGAACCAGTTGGAAACGATCGATTTAGATGTCAGACTAGTACTACGGTGAATATCAACTGGACTTTATAGCTCTATAATTTGAACTACTTATATTAAAACACACGACATTGGGATTTAACAATTTGTTCAGTATTATCATAGGCCTTCAAACACATGTGTTTGAAGGCCTATGGTATTATAAAGCATGATCATGATATTATGCGCTAGTGTGTGTTTCCCGGCCCTGCTATGTTATTTTAGATATAGGCCTACATGTATTTCATTTGTAAAATGCTGAATATTTTGCAATGGTGTCATCTTGTATAATTATGATCCACCTGTTTTTGGCACTTTTTAATTAATAGAAGCTCGATTATTCTCATTTGATGTTTGATTTATTTGAGGTCATTAATCATAATTTATGACAATGATATTTGCAAGGGTGCAACTCTACTAGTCTTATTACAAGACTGCCCTATCCCAACCCTAAACCCTAATCCTAAACTTCGTAAACGAGGACTGGACTCAAGTCTAGCGCGCTGCACGTTAGTCGGTAATTGTATATTATAGAACACCGTTTGTAACTATACCATTTTAACACCACAGAATGTATATTTGTACTTTTTTGTTGGTATATATATCGAACAGACAATTATATAGTTATGTGATCTCTGTGTTTAAAGCGCCACCTAACTCTACTTTATGGTTATGTGAAAGTAGTATTTCTAGTATTTGAGCGTGCACGTATTATCTAGAATCTATTGTTTAGCGTGCAGGTTTTAGATAATGCATTGTTTAGCGTGCAGGTTTATATAATTTGGGCTGTGAAGGGTAGTTCGCGAAAATAATGCACGGGAGAAGAATACATAACGATGAATAGAAACGGGCACTAGAAGTGTATCAGTAGATAAGGCAGGCATTGCAAAACTACCTGATATCAGCATATGGCATTTAATAAACAACCTGATATCAGCAGTAGATATGACATTGGTAGACTACCTGAACAGTAGATATGACATTGATAAACTACCTGATATCAGCAGTATATAGCATTGGTAGGCAACCTGATATCATCAGTAGATATAACATTAATAAACTACCTGATATTAACAGTAGATATAACATTGATAAACTACCTGATATCAGCAGTAGATATGACATTGATAAACTACCTCATATCAGCAGTAGATATGACATTGATAAACCATGGAGGTATATAAATAAATGGAGAATGATCTAGCCAAGCATCTTTTGTACTACGTTGGTTATGACCAATTATTGTTGAATAGGCAATTTCAGGGGATATTGATTATGTTAAGCTGATTACATTGTTAAGTCTGTTTCACTGGTCATTTATTTCATTGGGTGCTAAATGCAGTTACTTATAATGTTTATTGGAAAGTGCTCATGTTTCAGAAAATTTAATATCAAAATGTCATTTTCGCCAAAAAATTGCATTGAAATCAGTCTTTTTGAATAAAATAAACACCCTATCTGTAGGCCTATATCTGTGGTCATATTGTGACCCCCTACATTTTGGTCATGATTCTTGAAAAATTAAATTAGGCTATGACCCCTATTTTTCTTTCCAAAAGTTATGACCCCCGGTATAGGCCTATTTGGACCCCCCCCCAAAGAAAATGATGGCCCCTAATTAATTATATTAATAATCATTTAGGCCTAAATACTGATAATTATTTATTATAAAATGAGAAGTTTAATGATGATGAAAAGATTTTAGCTGAATTCAAGTACTTCCGTAAATTTTACTCGCTCTTAACTCAATTGGCCCAAATTGGCCCAACATAATTTTTTTCACAATCGGAAGGTAAAAACGTTTTGCTTTCATTTGCACTATATTTGAACTCCCTCAGACCCCTTAAAAGCTTAATATATGAACATGAAAACTAAGTATATTTGTCAAGTTACGGCACAACTAGTGTTGAAAACAGTTTCATAACTTGAGAACAGAACATCCAAATTTCATCGGGTTTTCGCACAATCATACATTGAAACTATAAGCTATCAAAACTGGCGACTTTGAACAGCTAATTGACTAGCTGACGTCATTATACAGTCTCTTTTACAAGCCTTCCGCACGGGTCAATGTAGGGTCAATTCCTATGAGGAAATTTTGGGAGTGACGATCAATGAACCATGGTAGAGTCTCATAACCATCGTGGAGATCAATAGCTTGGCTGAAGTGGCTAGTCATTCAAGTTTGGTGACTCATTGAATAGAGGTAATCGGATAATCTCCACTTAAGAGATTAGAATTCTGGCGATCATTCTCCATTTATTTATATACCTCCATGGATAAACTACCTCATATCAGCAGTAGATATGACATTGATAAACTACCTGATAAAAAGTGGCTGAAAAGAACAAGAAAATGGGTCATTTTGCTGAAAGGTGGGGGGACACATTCCCCCATGTCCCCCTGGGATTGATGCCCATGGATTATCAGCATTAAATATGACATTGACTACCTGATCCCATCACAGCTACACCATTGCTGGCTTCCTGAGGAATTTATGGCATTGGTAAAATGGCTGATCAAAATAAAATGATATGTAAACAGGGCCAGGGAGGAGAACACCAATACCCTCCAAAGGTGCATGTAGGCCTTACATACTTTTTACTGATGGTCTACTCTCTAAATTCTAAAGAGTGAAAAAGTCAATCCTCCTCGGAGTGACTCTTCGCGACAATCGAAAAGATTGACATTTCAATCTACCAAGAGTGAAAATCACATATTTCCCTCCATACGAGTAAAATTTTCACTCTGCAAAGAGTGAAATTTCAATCTTTTTAGAGTGAAATTTTCTATCTTTTCCCAGAGTGTTCCCTCAGCACAATCTCTCTCGATTGAAGTTTATTTATGTTTATTAAATTTAAACACACTTCAATCGAGAGAGATTGTGCTGAGGGAACACTCTGTGAAGATTGAAAATTTCACTCTAAAAAGATTTCTTTGCAGAGTGAAATTTGACCCGGGTACGGCCTATACGAAAAACACAAGTAAGTTTCTATACAAGAATATAAAGCACAAACATAAAAGGGAAAAATCATGTAATTTTTTGGACACACTCCAATTCATAAACACAATGCCGCCGTGTTATACATTGCTAGAATGCCGAATGCATGCATTTATTTCCCTACCTCAACATCTTTAATATGTTTGATGTTTGTTATTTAATTAGCATTTTGTTTGGTAGTATTGAACAATATCATTTGAATACAAAAGCCTGAACTTCACAAAAATATCACAATAATGATTTTTGTTTCCTGTATACAAGTTACATTTAATGAGAAATATACTGTAAAAGTCAATATTTTCACGAGAAGATATTTTCGCGACTTTGAAGATTTTGTCAATTGTGCGAGAATTAAATTTCGCGGTTTTGATATTGTTACAATAGAAACCTAATGCAAAAGGTTATTGCGATTTTATGTCCACTCACGAAATTTGCGAAAATAAAAACCTCGCGAAAATTTCTACTTTTACAGTAAATAAAACTAGAAATACTCAATCCCAGTTCACCCAGGAGGGTGAGAGCATGGTAAGAGTTCATAAGGGCAATCTGACATGCTTTATGCGATACCAGTACTCATGTTGAGTGTACTATTTCCATGGATGTACTGCGGTACATGTTCATGTAATTGAAGTTCATGCAACAACTCGCACAAACAGGATAATTATGCTGCCTGTGTGTTGGTGATCTGGGCTGGTGAACACAATAACTTGAATAAGGATATACTATTTCATCTAGTAAGTACTGACTTTTTATTATGTGAAAAATCTTTGTCAGAAATTGTTCAATATTGCTTTAAAACTTGCTGGAATCACAAAGAGTATTGACTGAAATCCCAGTAACCCTTGTAAACTGCCACTTGTTTTCTTACTAATATTAAATATAGTTTAGTTGGAAGAAGGTCCTAGCATGCACCTTCGGAAATCAATTTCTAATCAACATTTCTAGACCAGAAAATATGCGTAAAAAAAAAAAAAGCTATGTTAAAAAATTCAAAAAGTGTCCCTAGGTGTCAAATTTCAAAATTACTCAGATTTTTTTCAAAAACCACGCCAAAGTATTCCTCTGGTCATAATGATTCAGAAAAAGTATAGTTTGACTTATCTGTCTATCTTGAGTTATAAGCAGAAAGGTCAAAATTGAGGGGGGTTGTCAGGTGTTTTTTTTTTTTGGCCACACACAGGTTAAAAACTAAAAGCGCTCCGATTTCAATGAAAATGGTCTCAAATTGTATGTCAAGTGAGATGAAGTCAAATAGTTTGCACTGGCAAACTATACTTTTTTCTAAGCAATACTTTTTTTTGACAAAATGTGAGCAATTTTGAAATTTCAGCCCCATTGTATGAAATTTGACCCCTAGGGACACTTTTTGAATTTTTTAATACAACTTATTTTTTTCTACGCATATTTTCTAGTCTAGAAATGTTGATTAAAAATTGATTTCCGAAGGTGCACACTAGACCCTTCTTCCAACTAAACTACAGTAAGCAAAAGAATTAAGGTAGCAGTTGTGTTTACCCCCGTATGTCCTAAATAAAGACAAATGTGTCAACATTAAAACAAGCAGCTGATGCCCGTACTCATTAGCTCTGATTTAAGACCTTATTTGTTGAAATTGGTTGAGAATTAAAGAAACACTTTTGTGTTCTAATCAATGAAAGCACGGCGCTAGTTTGTCGTGCTAATCAATGAAAGCACAGCGCTAGTTATCTTGTTCGCGAACGCTTTGTGTATAAATCAATAGGGCATGCAATGTGGCAAACTGCAACTTTTAAATTTGCATCTTCCTTGGGTTTGGCATCATCGTGTCTTTATTTCTTGAACAATTTCAACGAATGAGGTCTTAAATTCGAGCTAGAAGATGCAGCTATTGCCTGTTGGTTCCAATTATGGCATATCTGCCGTTGTTTAGGATATACAAGGGGTGAACGTAACTGGTACACACTTAAAACTACGGGTCAAAAAATGACCCAAACGGGTCATTTTGACCCCAGCATAGTTATCAACTAAACACCATACCACGGACGGGGTCATTTTGACCCCATTGATCAGGGTCATTGCAATGACTACGTATTTGGGTCAAATAGTAACCCCATTGGGGTCAAAATATTAGCACATTTCGGGGTCAAATGAAAAAAGGGTTGCCTTATTTGGGTTATTCAATATTGACCCCATTGGCTGTGGTCATTTCAATGACCACGTATTTTGGTCAAAATGTAACCCCATTGGGGTCAAAATATAACAACATTTCGGGGTCAAATGAAATGACCCATTTGAAAGGGTTGTTTATAATAGGGTTAGGCTACTCAAAAACCACATTTAGGGGTTGTTTGGATTTTTTTAGTATGATGCGATGGATGGTATTGATATTGCTGGTCCCACCAGGACATAAGTGTGTCTCTGCACACTAGCATTACATAAGCAGCAAATTTATACATAATGCATCTGTGTATCACACTGACACGCCTCATGACAGTTCACGCATTATACATGTTATAAGCTTACATGATATCATTGATATGTAAGCTTAAATAACAACTGCGGCCAAGACATCCGGCCACGACAGCATGAAATTGTCCGAATCTGCGTTCATAGACATGGGTCTATGCATCCTTGCAGTCCCACTTTCCCAAGTAACTTTTCATATTCCATCATGCAGACACACGACAATCCGCTCAGGCTGCACAATCAGAACAAATAATGGCGTTGATGTGACGCGGGAAGCCGATGCACACCGTACGTGCAAATAGTTCTGAAATGCAAGTCATTATAAAGTTGTAAAATTGGGCAAAGTCGATCAAAAAATTAGCTATATTTAATAATCAAAAAACACTAATTGCAGCTCATGTTTAAACTCATTTATGAATTGAGATTTTCAAAGCTGAACATTGAAACTGATATCAATGCGCCGACAGTATCGGCAAATGACCCGAAGTTTTTGACCACGTTCGTGCGTGGTCAAAATGACCTCGTGAATGTGGTCAAATTAAAACAGTACAACCCCCTTACGGGGTCAAAACAACCCCAAACGTGGTCAATTCAAAATGACCACGGAAAATATAACCCCGTAGTTTTTAGTGTGTACCTTAATTTTTTGGCTTACTGTATATTAGTAAGAAAACAAGTTGCAGTTTACAAGGATACTCTATACACAAATAATCATACTTTAAACTACAAATTAAACATTTTCTAAATTTAAATAATGTAACACAAACAATGTCCAATGCCCAACTTTCTTTTTCAGATAATGAAAATCCAAAATGGCTGAAAAATATCCAAATCAAACCCCTCCTGATAAGGAACCAAATGGAGACCAAACTGAACTAGCAGCAAAAGACGAGCTTCTGGACACAGATCAACTTCAAAGATTAACTTTAGAACAAGTAGGACAGGACAGCAACTTGCAAATTGCACAGAATGCAGCAGCTGCACATTCAGGTAAGATTAACAATATACAGACCATTCACCAACAACAAAAGTCCTATACTAGAAATGTAAATTGAATGAACACAGCCTGATATATAGTTTGTCTACTCTGAAGTACAAAGTGACAACGCCCGCGTATACATCGCGTTAACAGTGCGTAGTGCTGCGTCTCTGCTGCAGGTATGCGTGCCTTCAAAGTTGGCACAATGTGTGCATCCGCGTTGGTACTTAGTACTTCAGAGTAGACTGACTGTAGTGTGACAATTTTTCGTGTACACTGCGCGATGTATGCCAGCATGTGCAACTGCATGTGAATGCATAACACGGAAGTTTGGTATACTTATGATGCTGTCATGCATCTATCGTCTCATATAACACGGGCGACATCCTTATTTTTGGCATAAAACAACTCGGCTTTGCCTCATTGTTTTACTTAAAATAATGATGCCACCTGGGTGGACTAGCAAATTAACACCCAATTTATACCAAAATTTCACACCTTTGAATACACAATTGTGTCAAACACTTCCAAGACATTAATACAATAATTGTAGTGTATAGACCCCCACCATCCACTTCAAATCAACTAAAAGTGGCTGAATTTCTTGAGAACTTTGAAGAATTGCCCATGTGAACCTATTACCTGGGAAGATCCTTCTAGTAGGTGACTTTAATATTCACTGTAATCAGCGGACAAGTCTGATGTTAATCAATTCTTAACCGTTCTTGCATCAACTGGTCTAATTCAGCATGTAACTGGGCCTACCCACAGAAGTGCGAATACTCTTGATTTAGTTGTTACCAGACAAAATGATAACATTGCTAAGAGGTATAGGATTGACAAAGTTTTCTCACCTAAGGACAATTTTATGATCAACTGTGTCCTTGATTGACCCAAACCAGCTGTTGAGGAGATCACTTTCACTGTCCGCAAATGCAAGCTCATTGATCATAATGAGTTCTCCAGTGATCTTGATGCAAGAATGAAAAACATCATGAATAAAGACTATGATAGTGTTAATGGCTTGCTTGGAGATTATAGCAAAGCATGCACTGAGGTCTTAGACTTTCATGCCCCTGTTTCCACAAAGACTCGTAGGGTAAAACATCATCCTGCCTGGTATGAGACAGTTGTTGAATTAAGCCAGGAGAAAGCAGCGTCAGAAGGTGAGGAAATGGAGGAAACTGAAATCAGATGCTAACTACAGTGAATACGTTGAGGCTAAGCATTATGTCATAGATGTGATATATGAGGCCAAGAAACGCTATTATAGTGAAAGACTCAACAATTGTAATGTTAAGGACATGTATAAAACTGTAAATGAATTACTTGGTAAGAACCAATCAGCAGTACCTGAAACAAACTCGCCTGCAGATCTTGCTAATGATTTTGGCAAATTCTTTGTTGGTAAGGTGGAAAAGATCCGAAATGAGGTTGGTACTGAAACAAACAAGCCAATAGTATGTTCATTTTCAGCATTCAGGAATGTGTCAAGTGAAGAACTTCTAAATGTCATTAACAAGTGTCCCAGTAAGTCATGGACCCTTGATCCTATGCCCACTTGGCTGGTAAAGCAGCATATTGATGTCCTGCTTCCCACATTGTGTAGAATTGCTAACACTTCTTTGACTTCTGGTGTGTTCCCCGATGATCTGAAAACATCCATTATTACCCCTGTTCTAAAAAAACCATCTTTGAACAATAATGACCTCAAGCATTACCGTCCAGTTTCAAACCTGCAATTTACATCAAAGGTTCTTGAAAAATGTGCCTCATCTCAGATAACTCATCACACTGATACCAATAACCTTTCTGAGCCTATGCAGTCTGCCTACAGAGGGCAGCACAGTACTGAAACGGCCTTAGTCTCTGTCCAAAATGACATTTTGCGTGGATTGGATGACCAAAAGGTTGTCTTGTTGTTGATGTTAGATCTCTCAGCAGCATTTGACACAGTGGACCACACAATTTCAATGCATAGGCTCAGAGATGACTTTGGTATTGGAGGTTCTGCTTATGACTGGTATAGCTCATATCTTGATTATATAGATCATTTAGAATACTGGTATCAGGTACTTATTCTGATGATTTACATTTGGAGTATGCCTACCTCAAGGATCTGTAACCGGGCCATTGGGCTTTGTGTATTATATTAGTTGTTGGGAGAATTTTACGTCAACATAATGTGAAATATCATATATATGCTGATGATACCCAGATTTATTTGGTGGTAGATCCTACAATTCCTGGTGATGTAGTATGTGCATTATGAAAGCTCTCTAGATGTGTTGCAGACATACAGACTTGGATGATTGAAAACAAGCTCAAACTAAATCAAGAAAAGACTGAGTTTTTTTCTGGCAGCATCTCCCCATCATTTTAAAAACATTGCCAATGCTAGCCTTATTCTTGATGGTGTGGAGATTTTCCCATCCACTTCTGTTCGTAACCTTGGGGTTGTTTTTGATCGTCAAATGTGTATGTCTGCTCACATCATCCAACTTTGTAAATCAGTCAATGGGCGCATAGAAACATCAACAGAATTTGTCCATATTTGGATTTCAATACTTGTCACAATACTGTCAGAACCCTCATTCTCTCATGTCTTGATTACTGTAACATTTTGCTCAATGGAATAACACAGAAAGATCTCTCCAGACTACAGAAATTACAGAACAAATGTGCCAAGCTGATATATATTGTAAGCCCAAGTTGGATCATGTAAGCCCACTCTTAAGAGATCTTCATTGGTTATCAGTTCATGAGAGAATCAAGTTCAAGACACTCACGCTTGTGTACAAGTCCCTGAATGCCTTCTCTCCGCAGTACATTTCCAACTGTCTCACGATCAAGAGCTCCATACATTCTATTAGTACTAGGTCCAGTGAGAGTGTTAATTTTATCATTCCTCGCACCAGGAAATGTGCTGGGGATATAAAGCCTTTTCAGTGACTGCCCCAAGGTTTTGGAATGGTTTACCATCTACAATCAAGAATGCCATCAGCCTGGACTCATTTAAGTCATTGATCAAAACTCACTTATTTCCGTAATTTTTGCTGCCATTGCTTTTTGTATTTTTGAATTTTTGGGTTTTCTTTTCTCTTGCGCCTTGAATCCCTAGGCATAGGCGCATATATAAATACTTGTTGTTACGTTATGTTATATAAGATGATCTACAGTGGCTAAAAACAATACCTTTATTCTCTAATTATTATTAACATGAATTTGGAGTGTTTAAGGGTATATAATGTATTGTTGGTGAAGCAGCAACAAAAATGTAGTTCACAGCATCTTGCGAATGATAGTGAGCTTTAGCAAAAATTGCATTGCTCAATTCATAGCGAGCATGTAGAAGAAATCAAATATCACAGATATACTTTTGTAGGTCCTGTGCATGGTTCTTGAGTTATGTTGTAAAGAGAGGAGTATAGAGGAGAGCGTGGCCTAGCGGTTAAGGCGTTGGACTGTGAATCCAAGGGTCAAGGGTTCGAATCCCAGGTTCGCCTGAGCTCGGCTGACTCTAATTTGTGTCCTTGAGCAAGGCACTTCACTCTACTTGCTTAGTGCTTCGGAGGGCACTTTAAGCTGTCGGTCCCGTGTACATGCATATTTTCTCACATTAATGTAGTGTGCATGTTAAAGAACGTCACAGGCTATTCGAAAAGAGCAGAGGATCATCCCGGTACTGTTGACTGTACTTCAAAAATACACTCATCTACTCTAGGTTCCAGAGTAAAAATAAGTACAGCTTGTCTGTACGCAGTGCAATAATACTCATACATATGAGGGAGGCACTAAAATGGAAGAAGAAGAAGAAGAGGGCTGAAACAACAACACTTTTGTAAAACGTACACAACTCATTAACAACAATAAATTAAGCAAGTTTTCAAAGTATATGATTTGTAGAATGAACTTTTGCAAAACACCAAAGTGTTCTTTTTCAATCATATATTGATTCAGATAATAAAAATCGATTTGTTTTAGCTTCAACCAACAATACCTCATATACCTTTAAGGCAAAGCAAAGTTTAAAATGACATTAAATTGTCTGACAAAGTCTTCTCCAAGAAGTTATGACATAAACTGGTTTTTCCACCAAAACACTGAATTCTGTTTTCTTTACCGGTAAAACAAAAAACTTTGATCTAACAACAAATTGCCAAGGTCAAGTGTTCGTCTTAAAAAAAGTAATATATGAACTATGGAATGGATTTTGTTTGTTATTTATACAGGTGTAACAACTATTCAGCAATTGCAAATAAACATAGAGAGTCAGTACAATGTCAGTGGAGGCCAAACTATAGTAACTGGAGACCAGACTAACACTATTGGAGACCGTGGGCACATTTCTACAAGTGCAGGTACGTAAAAATAAACATAGAGAGTCAGTACAATGTGAATGGAGGTCAAACTATAGTAACTGGAGACCAGACTAACACTATTGGAGACCGTGGGCACATTTCTCCAAGTGCAGGTACGTAAAAATAAACATAGACAGTCAGTACAATGTGAGTGGAGGCCAAACTATAGTAACTGGAGACCAGACTAACACTATTGGAGACTGTGGGCACATTTCTCCAAGTGCAGGTACGTAAAAATAAACATAGAGAGTCAGTACAATATGAGTGGAGGCCAAACAATAGTAACTGGAGACCAGACTAACACTTTTGGAGACCGTGGGCACATTTCTACAAGTGCAGGTACGTAAAAATAAACATAGAGAGTCAGTACAATGTGAGTGGAGGCCAAACTATAGTAACTGGAGACCAGACTAACACTATTGGAGACCGTGGGCACATTTCTCCAAGTGCAGGTATGTATAAATAAACATAGAGAGTCAGTACAATGTGAGTGGAGGCCAAACTATAGTAACTGGAGACCAGACTAACACTATTGGAGACCGTGGGCACATTTCTGCAAGTGCAGGTAAAAGGTACGTATAAAAATCAGCGGTGTCCGCATGTTTTCAAGAGTGGGGCCACTGGTCAAAAATGTTTGGCTCACTTCCCTCACTGTAATAGGTAACCTCCAGATTTTTCCGACTGGATGCATGGATTCCCCTGACTGACTGACAAAAGTAGGAGCATACCCCCGCCCCAAGCAGTGGAATATAAACACAATCTTAGATCAACAGATGATGTAGCTTTACCTAAATGTGTTGATATCAGATATGGAGAGTGAGATTTTGCATTTAAACTTATTTATGCTTAAAGGCAGCCCTTTTTTTTTTTTTTTACCATCATCCCTCAGTTTCCAGAAAAACATTCTAACATAATGTCATTATTGTGTCAATATTTTGCAAACATATGTTTGTCAAAATAAATTTAATTAACTGGCAACATTTTAAAAATGTTGTTGTAATGCCTATTCATACAAAACATTTTAAAAATGTTTTCAGGCTCTTTATATAACCCGATATTTAAATGTTTTGACCAAAACCAAAACACGCCTGTCATACATTTATTTAAAAACAAATTTTGTGTTTGCTGGATGTTGAAAATGGTGAAACCATTTCATTACCACAGGAACATCACAAAGAGATGCAACACAATTAAGCTTTGATTTGAAGAAATGCCAAGAGGAGCTGAGAGAATTCTACTTGAGTGAAAAGGGTAAAGTCAATCTCCTACCGTGGGTACCAGATGCAGTGGAAGACATGGACAACATCTTTGTAGACCTAGAACTTGTAAAACAACAATCTTTTAAGTCATCAGAAGAGGTGAAGAACTTAGAGAGTAATGAAGATCTAGTATCTTTGAAAACAGGTCAAGGTCAAAGGGTAAACAGGGTCCTTGTCATGGGGGATGCAGGAAGTGGCAAGAGTACTATGGCTGCCAATATTGCTTACAAATGGGCTAGCTTGCAAGATGACCCACCACGGTCTCCCCTTTCAAAGTTCAAATTAGTATTCCTGATAAGTATGCATGAGATACCAAAAGACAGCAATGACAGTTTGGTAGACCTTATATTCCAACTAATTCTGCCAGAAGATAGTGAAGTCTCTAAAGAGGGTCTCAAGTCATATATTACATCTCATGCAAAGGATGTTTTGCTCTTGATAGATGGCATGGATGAAGACAGTTCTGGTATACTCAAAGCTAGGTCAAATGAAATCACAAAGATCCTACACAATAAAAAGCTTCGCAGCTGTTGTGTTATCCTAACAACACGACAGCATAAAATTTCAGATTTAGGAGAACATCTCAGACACTACACACAAGTCAAACTCAATGGTTTTTCATTAGAAAATATCATGATGTACATCAAGATGTTTTTCAGAGAGGATACAGACAAATATGATACCCTGATTCAAAAGCTAAAACAAGAGCCCCATATCTTGGCGTTAGCAGCCATACCAGCTTTGCTTCTCATGATTTGTTTATTATGGGAAGACCAGTGTAGCTTACCACACACAAAAACACAACTCTACAAGAATACTCTCAATCATATGTGGAAGAGATATAAGAGCAAGGAAAGTCCTGTAGATGAAGAATCATATGGTGAAGAGATGACAGGTGAAATGCAATCCTTGTTGTGCATGTTGGGGAAGGTAGCTTTAAATGGGATAAAAGATGAATATGAGCAGGTTGTGTTTACTGAGAAAGATTTTGGAAGTGAAGTGTTTAACTTAGGATGTCAGGTTGGTATAATAACCAGAGAGAGATTGAGATCAAAATGTGGTGTGACAGCATTAGTAACATTTCTACACAAATCTTTCCAGGATTTTTGTGCGGGAATGTATCTAGCAAAATTGTTAGACTCAAACCAGTCAGAATTTGACACATTCTTGAAAAACTATACCAAATCAAGGATGATGAATCAGAGATTTATCTTCTCTCATCATATGTCCTCGATTTTTGCTGCGGTATCCAACCCAGTATGTTAGATACACTTCTAAAGTTAACTAAGAGAGTCTTGGGTCAAGGATCAGGTCTTGACATTTTCGGTCACTTAAGTCACATATTTGAGAGTCAATTGACCTATGCTGAGCTGTTTTCCCTTTTCTCATGTGTTGACAATCTAGAACTATCAGTTTCATATGGAGATGCACCATACCTTCTCTACCTTTTGAAATTGTCAGAATCAAAGAATAGTCATGAGGGATTTATTTTGGCTAAGCTACTTGTTTTCCAGATTACAATGGGCTATGAACAATGGCTTCCATCGCTCTTCAAATTCACACCAAATCTGGTTACATTAGTTATTAAACTAGGCAAAAGCTTTAAAAGCATTACTACATCACATCTCAAAGAATTCTATCTTGCTATAAGCAAGCTAGAAGAAATGAAACAGTTGAAGCTTCTGAATCTCAATGTATTCATTCAATTTGACATCACATACCTATTGGATATACTTACTAAAAACAAAAAGATAGACTTGAAAAGGCTGATTTTAGAAGGATTTCAATTTGATAACAAAGTTATGGTAAATTTTCTAACAAATTGTAGTTCCCTGATACATCTAAACCTTACACAAAATACGCTGCTGCCTGGTCTGTCAATCAAAGATGTAATCAAGGCTATACCTACTCTAAGGAAGCTTGAATCTTTAGTCATTCTAGGGTATAAAATAGGTGGTACTGTTAAGTACTTGAAGTCAGTTGTACCTAAATTGCTGCAGTTATCTCTTCCTGGATGTGAATTCAATGATCAGAACCTGAGAGAGTTGTTCACTTTCCTCAACAGAGCACAGAAACTGAAAAGCCTAAATCTATCTGGCACTACATTTTCTCTGTTATCTGTGAAATATCTTGTTGACTGTCTTCAACAGATTCCAAGCTTAGAGGAACTATCTTTAACAGACACAGGTCTGAATGATCAGGCTGTGTGTGTTTTAGCCGAGGGTTTGAAAGAAATGAAATCACCTCTCCACCTTCTTCGCCTTTACGAGAACGCTTACAGCCAAATAGGGAGGGCAGCTCTTGCAGGTCTTCCTGTTGAAGATGACATTGAATTTATGAATGAACGTAGATCACAAGCTTTGAGAGACATATTGTAAAGGGCCAAACTAACACTAATGTGTTAGAAATGTCCACACAGGTAAATGCAGAACTCAATCTATTCCCCTACTCTATTGCTGACCGGGACGAGTGATTGGTATTTGACCAAAAAGGTAGCACGCTTTTTTCAATGCAACAAAAAGTGTGCTACCTCAATGGCTGGAAACCAATCGCTTGTCATTCAGCGCTGGAGTATAAATTCAGCTTAAAGGCATCATGTCCTTGAGCAAGCATGTAAATTTTGGAAGAACATTGTCACATTAACATAAAAAAGGGATAGTTCTTGATGGTGAAAGCTGACAACATTTGAATGACAAATAAGGCCTACATTTGTAGCTGGATAATCATGCATGCTTCAGGCTGAGTCTGTTTGTAAATTTTGTCACTTTATGTCACCCTCCTGGGTTACTAAGTTCCAATAGAATATGTAAAACTTTACTGGTAAATACACCCAAATTGGGTAGAATGTAAGATGTAGACTGCTTTGCAGTCTCTTTCTGATAAACATAAATCTGTTGAATTCACACGAGCTATGTCCTTCCATAAAAGTACATAACATCTCTGCAGTGACCACTCTACCCATACCAGCGAAAAAAGGCCTTTTATCTGGGGCATCACAGTTTTCCGATATGAGAGCGGTTCTCATTCTGAATTTGTAATCATTACACAATATATTACATACAAATGTGCCAGAAATTCCATGTCACTTTTTGACACAGAGAACTACAATCTTGTGCAACAATCGTTGGGACAACTTGATGTTTTGAAATTCCAGTGAATTGAACATGAGGCTAAAAATACATGATATATTTCATAGCTCATGTTATGTACTTGCTTACTCCCACTACCTTCCCCCCGGAAATGATGTTGGAGTGGATATTAAGCGCAACCACCTTTCACTATTTTTCAGCATTCGAACATTGAATACGGGGATGTGCAAAATAAACATTTTTGCACAAGATTGTAGCTCCTCTTTTGATGTGCACTGATGCATGTAGAGTGCGAACTTAACACATAAAATTTAGGAGGCTTAGGATAACAAATGGTTAATTCCCTGTGGATGCACAAGTTCTGTGGGGCATGGAAATAGGTTATTTGCAAATTTCAATAAAAAAAAATCAAAATTATTTGATATTAGAAGGTCATTCTGCGTATTCAGAATGAAATTTGGTGTGTCTGATGTACTCTCAGGTCCCACAGCAAATACTGTGCAAATGTCGCCATCGGATGATCCCTTAAATCATTTTCCATTTAAAAATGTCCATAAAATATGATGAAACCAGAAAGGTTACCTTCATATTATTTGAGAGCATGTCCACTAATGGATTTGCATGGGATTCCTTATGCACAGGCATTGTAAAGAATTAATATTAAACTCTCTCTTGACATGAAAATGTTGTGTCTAGCTCTTCGATAACAGAATATGGGGGAATTGTTTTGGGGGCAAGCAATTTTCCGTTATGCCAAGAGGGGGCAAGCAATTTTTGGCAAGGCAGCGTTTGGAAATGCTACCTGAGGAAGGGGGCTCATAATTATTGAACAGTCCCTTACTCCCTATTCCAGAAAAATACAGAACTAAATGATACTTTACTAAGTTCTAACTGACAATAAAAGTCAAATTTTAACATTTGGCCAATTTTTGGAAATAACAGGTGTTTTTCATATGCTGCGACAATAAGGCCAAAAGACTTGTACTAAGACTAATTCCAGATTTTGCATTCTAATTTTTGGAAAACACATTTCCTAACATCTGTTATAACCGATTATCAAAATCAACATAACAAAAATACATTTATAAAAAAACTCATAGCCTGTACTTCAATTGTAAGAAATCATTTCATGTTTTTGGCCCATTTTCCCTATAATTGCAAAAATATTAAAATGTGACTGTAATTGCCATTTAAGAACCAGGGACAGGCGATTTGCACGAAAAAAAAATGCAAATTGCGCGGAGGTTTGCGCGGAACTATTTTTCAGTGCAAATCATGTATCCCTGCCCATAGGAAAAAAAAATAGCCAATTGCGCGGGATTGCACGGAAAAAAAGTTCCGCGCAAATTGCTTGTCCCTGGTTAGAACTAACTAAAGGATTAAGATTTAGCTATGTTTCATTTGGCAAAACAGGATACTTTTTATTCCACAAAATTTGTTCTGTATTTTTCTGCATATAAATTTGTCGTGTTCACTCAAGCTTCATTTTAAGCGTGACTTGTTTTCGGGTCAGAAAAAGCTTGAAAAAGCTTGAAAAATGGCAGATTTCGCACAGTTTTTAGTCCGTTCTTTTGAATGGAAAGATCTTTTTTCATGGACGAAAAGGGTTTGTTGAAGCTTAGTTTGTCACCGATCTTGAAGTATAAAATTTATATTTATATCTTGTAAAAATCCGCCGTCATTTAATTTTTTCTGTTCCCAAGTTTCGCCAAATTTCCTGTGGCGTGATCATTTTTAGTCCATAGTGACCGGTCTCTTCTGCGTATAAATACTCCGGCGTGTATTTTTTATTTTGGACGAAAGCCCAATCATTTTACTGACAATCTTAGGCAAATGCTGATATAAAATTCTTTCTGATTGGTTAAAATAAAGCACCGTCGAATTGTAAATCTCAAAATATTAACCAATACGAAGCGGCGTAATATCAGCAATTTCCATAGTGTTTGCATGGGTGCCCAAATTGCTTACAAACTCGGCCACGAGACTCGGCTTCCTCCGATTAGAATAACCTTGCTAATGTAGATATACACAATATTATATGTACAGAAAACTGAAAATGTGTATATTTTTACTGTTGTTTTCAAATGTCATAAAAATAAATTATTGGGGGGCTATGACGAAAAAACAAAAAAGTATGTTCCACTATTTCTAACTGTTTTCCGATCCAATAGCGCTGTGTGTGCGGAATTTCGTACAGAACAATAGAAATGTTGTTTGCATTGCTTTGTGTGTATTGAACAGTAGATGGTGGTCAGAGAAAATCGATAAATGCCCAGTGAATTATTTCAATGGAAAAAAATTGCATTGGAGAAATTCATATGGAATAGGGAGTAGTTCCTATAATACATAGTGAGGAATAGTGTAGTTTGGGATTGATGTATCTCTGATTGTCCCTTTATTGTTTGACTGCAACTTTCTTATTATGATGATTGTGATGTGGTCAAAGTGTCCCTTAACCCTAACCCGCCTGGGGCAGGGGGCTCATAATTATTGAACAGCCCCTTAGTTCTTATAATACATGTATGAGGAATAGTGTAGTTTGGGATTGATGTATCTCTGATTGTCCCTTTATTGTTTGACTGCAACTTTCTTATTATGATGATTGTGATGTGGTCAAAGTGTCCCTTAATAGTCCTAATGGAGTATTACATGACTAAATTTCAGCATCCTCTTTTTAGGGTATGGGTTCAATAGATATCCATGAACAAATTTTATTTCCAAAATTTCAGTGGATTTATTATGACTTAGGCCATCTTAATTAAATCCTGTGTCTCAAAGCTTGTGAGAAATTGAAAACCTAATGCTGTGATTTTTACTCTATTTTTTATTTTTTAAATTTTTTTATGTGTCAGTACAGGATTTCGGACAAGCATTTTGTGCAAAAAATATCCAATGTTGTAAATGTTGGAATAGCAGAAAAAAAGTCACTGCTACAAACTAATAGTCCATCGCTAAATCCCCACGCCCCCATGGCGTGTGGGAAATGTAGCGTGAGGAAGCTGTGGCTGACTGAGGACATGGGGCCGATGTCCTTGTGAAGGAGGCTTTATCCCATCGAATGTGTTAGGACCCATTATTCTTCTCTTTTATTATTTTTGTGTTCAAAGTTTGCGGAAAAAATCCAAAACTTAAAATCAAATACGAATTTTGAGTTTCATTTTCGCCTTTTTGTTTAAAAAAAATAAAGAGAGATAAAAAAATAAATACGCGCACGATTTTACTAACGTGCGCAGCAGCTTTGAGACACAGGATTTAATTAAGATGGCCTTACCCATATTATAGCACCACAAAGTCCACTCAGCCATTGTGTTGTAATTTCAAGCAGTCCTGAAAATGCAAATTGTGCGATATCTTTTTCAACCAAATCTATTTTTATAATATATATAAAAATGGTTACCAAGATTTTAAAATATTAGATTCTAATTATTTTGTTACAATTATGTTCAATGTAAATTTGTTACTTACTGATTTGAATAACAAATAAATAGGCTCGATCCAGATGCCAGTAACATGACAAAGGTGTTTTTCTTTGCATCGTAATTTCTTCTTCAATGTCACTTTGTAAGTTTGTTCCTCAAAAGTCACTCTGCACAAAAATGTCTTCCAGCCTTAATCTGTGTAGAAAAGAAGTCATAAAGAATGTTACATGTATATTTTAATTAAGAAATAAAGGGTAATGCAGTATCCCTTACACCCAAATAACGTGTCCGAGGCAGTAAAAACATAAATAATGAGTGAACCCATTATTTACTGCAGAGGACACATTATTTGGGTGTAAAGGATAATGCTGCACCCTTTATTTCTATTCTATTACCACAAAATAGTGCGATTTATAGAGAAAAAAATATCAAATTTGTACCCAAATATTTTAGGTTGCTTACTTCACGGTGGAGCGCGTATGCGTAGTGACGACATGTATCGTGGAAATATTGTATGCTTAACCAAGCGCAATGCTATGCATAGAATGTGTTATGGCGCTTGATCCATTATTGTGACCCATTATTTTGAATAATGGGTCGTGAGGGTAATAGAATTTCTATTTAGAGTACCGTACTGTAACTCTTCTTATTTCTTCAGCGGCTAACCTTTTATTTACTGTACAATGAATGTTTGATGAATCAATCTATTATGCACAAAGGTTCATTTGTCTCTAGCGCATCAAATGGAAAGAAGACAAAAATGGTTAGTGATTTTTTTTCCACTTTTTTTTGTTGTCCATTTTTGTTCTTGTCTGCTTCTTTTTTGTCCACTTTTTTGTTTTTTGCATCATGTTTCACTGTTGTTCATCACCGTTTGACAACAATCCATCTGCGAGTTGTTCTATACCAGTTTGGTAAAGAACCGGTATAGAACCGGAAGGATATAAGTCTAACTGGAGGAAAGAAATATTCTTAATTTCAACATTAAATATAGCATTGATAAACTACCCAATATCAGTAATAGATATAGCATTGATAAACTACCTGATATCAGCATTGAATATGGTTTTGGTAAACTACTTGATATCAACAGTAGATGTGGCACTGATAAACTATCTGATATCAGCAATAGATATGGCATTGATAAACTACTTGATATTAGAAATAGATAAGGCATTGATAAATTACCTGATATCAGCAGTAGATATGGCATTGATAAACTACCTGATATCAGTAGTAGATACGGCATTGATAAACTACCTGATATCAGCAGTAGATATGACATTGATAAACTACCTGATATCAGCAGTAGATATGGCATGGATCAGGGTTCGCAGGTTTTTGCCGCAGGTGGAAAAAACCGCGGTTTTAACAACCGCGGTTTTAACCACTTGGCAAAAACAGTTTTTGCCGGCAAAAATGGCAAAAACTAAAAAAGTGATTTACAGTTCAATTTTTTCATCTCAAAACAAATTATTAAGTTACAAAAATAAGTTCCCAAGTGTAACAAGGCCAGATTTTGTAAATATAAGCAATATATTAAGAAATTAAAGGCATGCGTTTTCATTGCTCAAGTGCATTTAATCGAAATGTGGCATGTATTAAATTCAAAACTTTTTCATTTTAAGGATTTGATGAGGAAAAAAAATATGTTGAATAATTCGTTGAAAGATGTGTGTTACTATTTATGAGCTTTCTGTGTCACTTTTTAATATTTGAGTGACTATGTGTGAGTTTTTGCCATTTTTGCCGGTTTAAACCGGGCAAAAACAGTTTTTGCCAGGTTTTTGCCACTTTGCCGGCAAAAACCTGTTTTTGCCGGCAAAAACCGAACCCTGGCATGGATATTAAAACTACCTGATATCAGTAGTAGATACGGCATTGATAAACTACCTGATTATAAGTAGTAGATATGACATTGACAAACTACCTGATATCAGCAGTAGATATGGCATTGATAAACTACCTGATATCAGCAGTAGATATGGCATTGATAAACTACCTGATATCAGCAGTAGATATGACATTGATAAACTACCTGATATCAGCAGTAGATATGGCATGGATATTAAAACTACCTGATATCAGTAGTAGATACGGCATTGATAAACTACCTGATTATAAGTAGTAGATATGACATTGACAAACTACCTGATATCAGCAGTAGATATGGCATTGATAAACTACCTGATATCAGCAGTAGATACGACATTGATAAACTACCTGATATCAGCAGTAGATTTGACATTGATAAACTACCTGATATCAGCAGTAGATATAAGGCATTGATAAACTGCCTGATATCAGCAGTAGATATTACATTGATAAACTACCTGATATCAGCAGTAGATATGGCATTGATAAACTACCTGATATCAGCAGTAGATATGACATTGATAAACTACCTGATATCAGCAGTAGATATGGCATTGATAAACTACTTGATATCAGCAGTAGATTTGACATTGATAAACTACCTGATATCAGCAGTAGATTTGACATTGATAAACTACCTGATATTAGAAGTAGATATGGCATTGATAAACTACCTGATATCAGCAGTAGATATGGCATTGATAAACTACCTGATATCAGCAGTAGATATGGCATTGATAAACCACCTGATATCAGCAGTAGATATGGCATGGATATTAAAACTACCTGATATCAGTAGTAGATACGGCATTGATAAACTACCTGATTATAAGTAGTAGATATGACATTGACAAACTACCTGATATCAGCAGTAGATATGGCATTGATAAACTACCTGATATCAGCAGTAGATATGGCATTGATAAACTACTTGATATTAGAAATAGATAAGGCATTGATAAATTACCTGATATCAGCAGTAGATATGGCATTGATAAACTACCTGATATCAGTAGTAGATACGGCATTGATAAACTACCTGATATCAGCAGTAGATATGACATTGATAAACTACCTGATATCAGCAGTAGATATGGCATTGATAAACTACCTGATATCAGCAGTAGATATGGCATTGATAAACTACTTGATATTAGAAATAGATAAGGCATTGATAAATTACCTGATATCAGCAGTAGATATGGCATTGATAAACTACCTGATATCAGTAGTAGATACGGCATTGATAAACTACCTGATATCAGCAGTAGATATGACATTGATAAACTACCTGATATCAGCAGTAGATATGGCATGGATCAGGGTTCGCAGGTTTTTGCCGAGGTGGAAAAAACCGCGGTTTTAACTAACAGCGGTTTTAACCACTTATAAAAACAGTTTTGCCGCAAAATGGCAAAAACTAAAAAAGTGATTTACAGTTCAATTTTTTCATCTCAAAACAAATTATTAAGTTACAAAAATAAGTTCCCAAGTGTAACAAGGCCAGATTTTGTAAATATAAGCAATATATTAAGAAATTAAAGGCATGCGTTTTCATTGCTCAAGTGCATTTAATCGAAATGTGGCATGTATTAAATTCAAAACTTTTTCATTTTAAGGATTTGATGAGGAAAAAAATATGTTGAATAATTCGTTGAAAGATGTGTGTTACTATTTATGAGCTTTCTGTGTCACTTTTTAATATTTGAGTGACTATGTGTGAGTTTTTTTTTTTTTTGTTGGTTTAAACCGGGCAAAAACAGTTTTTGCCAGGTTTTTGCCACTTTGCCGGCAAAAACCTGTTTTTGCCGGCAAAAACCGAACCCTGGCATGGATATTAAAACTACCTGATATCAGTAGTAGATACGGCATTGATAAACTACCTGATTATAAGTAGTAGATATGACATTGACAAACTACCTGATATCAGCAGTAGATATGGCATTGATAAACTACCTGATATCAGCAGTAGATATGGCATTGATAAACTACCTGATATCAGCAGTAGATATGACATTGATAAACTACCTGATATCAGCAGTAGATATGGCATGGATATTAAAACTAACTGATATCAGTAGTAGATACGGCATTGATAAACTACCTGATTATAAGTAGTAGATATGACATTGACAAACTACCTGATATCAGCAGTAGATATGGCATTGATAAACTACCTGATATCAGCAGTAGATACGACATTGATAAACTACCTGATATCAGCAGTAGATTTGACATTGATAAACTACCTGATATCAGCAGTAGATATAAGGCATTGATAAACTGCCTGATATCAGCAGTAGATATTACATTGATAAACTACCTGATATCAGCAGTAGATATGGCATTGATAAACTACCTGATATCAGCAGTAGATATGACATTGATAAACTACCTGATATCAGCAGTAGATATGGCATTGATAAACTACTTGATATCAGCAGTAGATTTGACATTGATAAACTACCTGATATCAGCAGTAGATTTGACATTGATAAACTACCTGATATTAGAAGTAGATATGGCATTGATAAACTACCTGATATCAGCAGTAGATATGGCATTGATAAACTACCTGATATCAGCAGTAGATATGGCATTGATAAACCACCTGATATCAGCAGTAGATATGGCATGGATATTAAAACTACCTGATATCAGTAGTAGATACGGCATTGATAAACTACCTGATTATAAGTAGTAGATATGACATTGACAAACTACCTGATATCAGCAGTAGATATGGCATTGATAAACTACCTGATATCAGCAGTAGATATGGCATTGATAAACTACCTGATATCAGCAGTAGATATGACATTGATAAACTACCTGATATCAGCAGTAGATATGGCATGGATATTAAAACTACCTGATATCAGTAGTAGATACGGCATTGATAAACTACCTGATTATAAGTAGTAGATATGACATTGACAAACTTCCTGATATCAGCAGTAGATATGGCATTGATAAACTACCTGATATCAGCAGTAGATACGACATTGATAAACTACCTGATATCAGCAGTAGATTTGACATTGATAAACTACCTGATATCAGCAGTAGATATAAGGCATTGATAAACTGCCTGATATCAGCAGTAGATATTACATTGATAAACTACCTGATATCAGCAGTAGATATGGCATTGATAAACTACCTGATATCAGCAGTAGATATGACATTGATAAACTACCTGATATCAGCAGTAGATATGGCATTGATAAACTACTTGATATCAGCAGTAGATTTGACATTGATAAACTACCTGATATCAGCAGTAGATTTGACATTGATAAGTACCTGATATTAGAAGTAGATATGGCATTGATAAACTACCTGATATCAGCAGTAGATATGGCATTGATAAACTACCTGATATCAGCAGTAGATATGGCATTGATAAACCACCTGATATCAGCAGTAGATATGGCATGGATATTAAAACTACCTGATATCAGCAGTAGATATGGCATGGATATTAAAACTACTTGATATCAGCAGTAGACATGGTATTGACTACCTGATCTCATCAGAGCTACGCCATTGCTGATAAACTCCCTGAAGTATTTATGGCATTGATAGAATGGGTGATCAAAATCAATATGCATGGCCAGAGAAGAGTCATAAAGTCTGCCTTAGATTGCACAAAGTTGCATTTATATATTTTTTTTGATATAACAATAAAAATAATGAACCAACTGGCTTCATCTGGGACTTCATTCAAACTTTGCACTACTGAGGGGATACACATTCCCTTTCATTGTGGAATCCTAAAATAGATTTGACCAGGTACATGCCTATATGAAAAGCACAAAAGTCTCTATACAATAATATAAAGCAAACATTGCTAAAGGGAAAAAATCATGCAATAATCAATTATATTTTTTGGACACACTCCAAGTTCACAAACACAATGCCGCATTATACATTGCTAGAATGCATGCATTTCTTTTCTTACCTTAACATCCTTATATTTGATTCACATTTTTTTTTGGTAGAATTGAACAATTTCATTTGAGTACAATAATGATTTTGTTTCCTGTAATACAAGTTACATTTAAAGAAAAATGTTAATCAAACTAGAAACACTCAATCCCAGATCACCCCATGTACATTGCACATTCTCATCTTCTCTGATTGCACTGAGCATATGCAGTACATGTACAAATAATTAATTATTAAGTTCCCCTATTTGCACAGAATACGCTGCCTACGTGCTGGTGATCTGGGCTGATGAACACAAGGAAATAACAATTAAGTAAGTATAAAATGACTTATTTATGTAAAAGAAATAAAAATCTATCTTTGTCAGAAATAATTTTGTTCAATATTGCTTTAAAACTTGGTAAACATTTGGAACCACAAAAACTGAGCTGACAAAAACTACCTGATATCAGCAGTAGATATGGCATTGATAAACTACCTGATATCAGCAGTAGATATGGCATTGATAAACTACCTGATATCAGCAGTAGATATGGCATTGATAAACTACCTGATATCAGCAGTAGATATGGCATTGATAAACTACTTGATATTAGAAATAGATAAGGCATTGATAAATTACCTGATATCAGCAGTAGATATGGCATTGATAAACTACCTGATATCAGCAGTATATATGACATCAATGAATTACATGGTATCAGCAATAGATACAGCATTGATAAGCTACCCAATATGAGCATTAGATATGGCATTGATGAACTACCTGAGATCAGTAGTGAATAAGGCATTGATAAACTACTTGATATTAGAAATAGATAAGGCATTGATAAATTACCTGATATCAGCAGTAGATTTGACATTGATAAACTACCTGATATCAGCAGTAGATATTACATTGATAAACTACCTGATATCAGCAGTAGATATGACATTGATAAACTACCTGATATCAGCAGTAGATATGGCATTGACAAACTACCTGATATCAGTAGTAGATATGGCATGGATATTAAAACTACCTGATATCAGTAGTAGATACGGCATTGATAAACTACCTGATATAAGTAGTAGATATGACATTGATAAACTACCTGATATCAGCAGTAGATATGGCATTGATAAACTACCTGATATCAGCAGTAGATATGACATTGATAAACTACCTGATATCAGCAGTAGATATGGCATTGACAAACTACCTGATATCAGTAGTAGATATGGCATGGATATTAAAACTACCTGATATCAGTAGTAGATACGGCATTGATAAACTACCTGATATAAGTAGTAGATATGACATTGATAAACTACCTGATATCAGCAGTAGATTTGACATTGATAAACTACCTGATATCAGCAGTAGATTTGACATTGATAAACTACCTGATATTAGAAGTAGAGTATGGCATTGATAAACTACCTGATATCAGCAGTAGATATGGCATTGATAAACTACCTGATATCAGCAGTAGATATGGCATTGATAAACCACCTGATATCAGCAGTAGATATGGCATGGATATTAAAACTACCTGATATCAGCAGTAGACATGGTATTGACTACCTGATCTCATCAGAGCTACGCCATTGCTGATAAACTCCCTGAAGTATTTATGGCATTGATAGAATGGGTGATCAAAATCAATATGCATGGCCAGAGAAGAGTCATAAACTCTGCCTTAGATTGCACAAAGTTGCATTTATATATATTTTTTGATATAACAATAAAAATAATGAACCAACTGGCTTCATCTGGGACTTCATTCAAACTTTGCACTACTGATGGGATACACATTCCCTTTCATTGTGGAATCCTAAAATAGATTTGACCAGGTACATGCCTATATGAAAAGCACAAACGTCTCTATACAAGAATATAAAGCAAACATTGCTAAAGGGAAAAAATCATGCAATAATCAATTATATTTTTTGGACACACTCCAAGTTCACAAACACAATGCCGCATTATACATTGCTAGAATTCATGCATTTCTTTTCTTCACATTTTTTTTGGGTAGAATTGAACAATTTCATTTGAGTACAAACTTCACAAAAACATGACAATAATGATTTTTGTTTCCTGTAATACAAGTTACATTTAAAGACAAATGTTAATCAAACTAGAAACACTCAATCCCAGATCACCCCATGTACATTGCACATTCTCATCTTCTCTGATTGCACTGAGCATATGCAGTACATGTACAAATAATTAATTATTAAGTTCCCCTATTTGCACAGAATACGCTGCCTACGTGCTGGTGATCTGGGCTGACGAACACAAGGAAATAACAATTAAGTAAGTATAAAATGACTTATTTATGTAAAAGAAATAAAAATCTATCTTTGTCAGAAATGGTTCAATAATGCTTTAAAACTTGCTGAACATTTGGAACCACAAAGACTGAGCTTCTAGCTACCACTGATTATAATTATCCAAGTACACTTCCTGCAACTGCAATTCCAGGCAGAACCAACCTGTTGACATTCAGACATTTTGTACACATTGATTCCTAGGTATAGCATATACTCCATGAATTAATCAATAAACATATCAATCCGATGCTAAGAAGTGGATACGTTTAATGTGTGAAATATAGGTAAAATATAAAATTATTTGGTGGTTTTTTGTTTACAAAATAATTTAAATCTTAAAAGTAATACTAGATCCTGTAATATGCTCAATATATGATGTTTGTGGTTAATTGATTCTGGTCAATTATTACAATTGTTTACAGACATCAAATTATATTTATGAGTGTCTTTTTGTGCAGAAATAATCATAATCATAGCCCCCCCCCCCAAGTCGGAACTCTTTCCCTCCAGTTGCCCCCCAGTAAAGCCTAAAATTATGAAAATTTCCACCTTTTGAAAATGCCCTGAAATTCACCCCCCACACCCCCCAAAAAAAATTCATGGTGCTGTAACTAGGTAAAATATGAACAAGAATGAGCGCATTTTTGTGCAGAAATAATCATACTTTAATTTACATAAAAACATAAAAAACACAAACACCTTAAATGCCAAACTTTCTTTTTCAGATAATGAAAGTGTAAGTGAAATCCAACATGGCTGAAAAATATCCCAATCAAACTCCTGATCAAACCAATGAACCAAATAGAGACCAAGCTGAACTGGCAGCAAAAGATGATCTTCTGGACATGGATCAACTTCAAAGATTAACATTAGAGCAAGTGGAACAGGACAGCAACTTGCAAATTGCACAGAATGCATTAGCTGCACATCCTGGTAAGATCATCATCATAAACTAATAATATATAGACCATTCACCAACAGGTAAAGTCCAAGTATCATTCTTTAATGAGGGATAATCATTCTATGAAGTTCAAGAGAAAAAACTGTTATGCACAAAGCACATTTTTTAGTAGGCGTCCGACTATGGTGTGAGAGGTTGCGGGTTCGAACCCTGGCGGTGCCTATTATGCTCTCGTGGAAAAATTGAGTTAGTTTGAAATTCCCCTGGACAAGGAACTTACTGCTAATTGTCTCGTTGTAATCCGTACAAAACTCGGCGAGCTGATCCTGGTTGCGAAGGTTATTTGTGGAATGTCTAGGGTGTGTGCTCTTGAAGCAGCAAAGTCCCTGAATTGTTGCTAAATGATTTATGGAATGATGTGGGGCTGTAGTGGTCAGCGACAACCTGTAAAGTGTGCTGAGGCTTGTGGATCAACGTCTAGGCGTTGTGCCTGTGCGAAGCGCACTATTAACCACTGCGCCTTTTGTTAATCTTTCATGTAAATGCAAAGACACACAGTGCTCTTTTGCATAAATGCAAAGGCATGCAACAGCTCGCAACATGTGTATCATTTGTTATCTCTTTAGTGGACATCATAAAGTACACCAGGGGATGGGGGCTGTACTTGAGCTAAAACCGTACCCCATTTCTAATGATAATTATTACTCATGCTAAATTTGCCCAGTAAATATGCTCTTTTTATTTGTAAAAGCCTACCCCATTTTTGCCATTTTTTGACACTTTTTCAAAATATGGACCCATTTCTAGTGACATTTCTTCAACATGGAAATACCTCAGACCAAATTTGGCAAAACAGCCTGGGTATATTAGTCTATAGATATCATAAAGTATAGATGAGTTGACTTGTGATGTCATTGCCTGGCAGTATGCGTGCGCATCATCACAATTTCCATTGTTTTTTGCCTGGCAGTATGCGCAAGCATCATATTTTGTTGAAGGCCCGTACTCTCAAAAATCCCGCCACATCACAATAAGGCTATTGAACGGTGTAGTAGTTGTATGCAGTTCGTTCAAGTATATCGATATACCAGTCCCTTGCCTTTGTTGATATACATTGAAGTCAACTCATCTATACCAGGGAGGGGGCTGTACTTTTAAAGAAAATTTAATAGACTATTTGCATATGGATTGTACCATCTATTGATATAACATATTCATTGACATGGAATAATAACGTATGCAGTCAAATATCAGTATTTTCAAAGGTTTTTCATGGGCAGGAACAAAACTACAAAATAATATTCATTGCATTTTTACCACGATGATTCAATGACCCATGTATACACAGTGTCTAGCCAAGAGACGGGTAGGCCTAGGACTATTCAACTTTGTGACTATAAAAACCATGTATAGCATGGGTACTTTTAATTTTATAATTTAATATTTAATTTAATATTTAATATGGTATAAATTAAACAGGATCAATATAAATTCACCACGGGGGACATGAGTGCAGCCATTGCACAACACCCTATCAGCAAATGTAAAGTCTATAGATTTGAATTCACTGCATAGGAAAACAAGATGTCAGTATATTCATGGATTTTCAAAAATTCTGAGGATTGGGGGATACAAACTAATTTTAGAGACAAGTTATCACAAGCATTGAAAAGTTATTGAGAGCCGTTAATTTTATAATTGTTTTTATTCAGCAAAACATACCATTTTTTAAGTGACAAATTGCCAAGATCAAGTGTTTGCTGTAACTTAAAGTATGCTAATATATGAACCTATAGATCAAAATGGAATGGATTTTGTTTCCTATTTATACAGGTGTAACAACTATTCAGCAAAATATAACCATAGAGAGTCAGTACAATGTGAGTGGAGGTCAAACAATAGTAACTGGAGACCAGACTAACACTATTGGAGACCGTGGGCACATTTCTACAAGTGCAGGTACGTAAAAATAAACATAGAGAGTCAGTACAATGTGAGTGGAGGTCAAACTATAGTAACTGGAGACCAGACTAACACTATTGGAGACCGTGGGCACATTTCTCCAAGTGCAGGTACATAAAAATAAACATAGAGAGTCAGTACAATGTGAGTGGAGGTCAAACTATAGTAACTGGAGACCAGACTAACACTATTGGAGACCGTGGGCACATTTCTCCAAGTGCAGGTACGTAAAAATAAACATTGAGAGTCAGTACAATGTGAGTGGAGGCCAAACTATAGTAACTGGAGACCAGACTAACACTATTGGAGACCGTGGGCACATTTCTCCAAGTGCAGGTAAGTAAAAATAAACATAGAGAGTCAGTACAATGTGAGTGGAGGCCAAACTATAGTAACTGGAGACCAGACTAACACTATTGGAGACCATGGGCACATTTCTCCAAGTGCAGGTACATAAAAATAAACATAGAGAGTCAGTACAATGTGAGTGGAGGCCAAACTATAGTACTGGAGACCAGACTAACACTATTGGAGACCATGGGCACATTTCTCCAAGTGCAGGTACATAAAAAACATAGAGTCAGTACAATGTGAGTGGAGGCCAAACAATAGTAACTGGAGACCAGACTAACACTATTGGAGACTGTAGGCACATTTCTCCAAGTGCAGGTACAATTGTACGTAAAAATAAACATAGAGAGTCACTACAATGTGAGTGGAGGCCAAACTATAGTAATTGGAGACCAGACTAACACTATTGGAGACCATGGGCACATTTCTCCAAGTGCAGGTACATAAAAAACATAGAGTCAGTACAATGTGAGTGGAGGCCAAACTATAGTAACTGGAGACCAGACTAACACTATTGGAGACTGTGGGCACATTTCTCCAAGTGCAGGTACGTAAAAATAAACATAGAGAGTCACTACAATGTGAGTGGTGGCCAAACAATAGTAACTGGAGACCAGACTAACACTATTGGAGACTGTAGGCACATTTCTCCAAGTGCAGGTACGTAAAAATAAACATAGAGAGTCACTACAATGTGAGTGGAGGACACACTATAGTAACTGGAGACCAGACTAACACTATTGGAGACCATGGGCACATTTCTCCAAGTGCAGGTAAGTAAATATAAACATAGGGAAACAGTACAATGTGAGTGGAGGCCAAACTATAGTAACTGGAGACCAGACTAACACTATTGGAGACGTGGGCACATTTCTCCAAGTGAAGGTACGTAAAAATAAACATAGAGAGTCAGTACAATGTGAGTGGAGGCCAAACAATAGTAACTGGAGACCAGACTAACACTATTGGAGACTGTAGGCACATTTCTCCAAGTGCAGGTACAATTGTATGCGTAAAAATAAACATAGAGAGTCACTACAATGTGAGTGGAGGCCAAACTATAGTAATTGGAGACCAGACTAACACTATTGGAGACCATGGGCACATTTCTCCAAGTGCAGGTACATAAAAACATAGAGTCAGTACAATGTGAGTGGAGGCCAAACTATAGTAACTGGAGACCAGACTAACACTATTGGAGACTGTGGGCACATTTCTCCAAGTGCAGGTACGTAAAAATAAACATAGAGAGTCACTACAATGTGAGTGGTGGCCAAACAATAGTAACTGGAGACCAGACTAGCACTATTGGAGACTGTAGGCACATTTCTCCAAGTGCAGGTACATAAAAATAAACATAGAGAGTCACTACAATGTGAGTGGAGGACACACTATAGTAACTGGAGACCAGACTAACACTATTGGAGACCATGGGCACATTTCTCCAAGTGCAGGTAAGTAAATATAAACATAGGGAAACAGTACAATGTGAGTGGAGGCCAAACTATAGTAACTGGAGACCAGACTAACACTATTGGAGACCGTGGGCACATTTCTCACAATGTGAGTGGAGGCCAAACTATAGTAACTGGAGACCAGACTAACACTATTGGAGACCATGGGCACATTTCTCCAAGTGTAGGTATGTAAAAATAAACATAGAGAGTCACTACAATGTGAGTGGAGGCCAAACTATAGTAACTGGAGACCAGACTAACACTATTGGAGACCATGGGCACATTTCTCCAAGTGTAGGTATGTAAAAATAAACATAGAGAGTCACTACAATGTGAGTGGAGGCCAAACTATAGTAACTGGAGACCAGACTAACACTATTGGAGACCGTGGGCACATTTCTCCAAGTGTAGGTATGTAAAAATAAACATAGAGAGTCAGTACATTGTGAGTGGAGGCCAAACTATAGTAACTGGAGATCAGACTAAAACTATTGGAGACCGTGGGCACATTTCTCCAAGTGCAGGTATGTAAAAATAAACATAGAGAGTCAGTACAATGTGAGTGGAGGTCAAACAATAGTAACTGGAGACCAGACTAATTTACACTATTGGAGACCGTGGGCACATTTCTCCAAGTGCAGGTAAGTAAAAATAAACATAGAGAGTCAGTACAATGTGAGTGGAGGCCAAACTATAGTAACTGGAGACCAGACTAACACTATTGGAGACCGGGGGCACATTTCTCCAAGTGTAGGTAAGTAAAAATAAACATAGGGAGTCAGTACAATGTGAGTGGCGGCCAAACAATAGTAACTGGAGATCAGACTAACACTATTGGAGACCGGGAGCGCATTTCTCAAAGTGCAGGTTCGTATAAAAAATCAGCGGTGTCCGCATGTTTTCAAGAGTGGGGGCCACGGTTCAAAAATGTTTGGCTCACTTCCCTCACCGTAATAGGTAACCTCCAGATTTTTCCGACTGGGTGCATGGATTCCCCCTGACTGACTGACAAAAGTAGGAGCATACCCCCACCCCCAAGCAGTGGAATATAAACACAATCTGAGATCAACAGATGATGTAGCTTACTAGCTTTACCTAAATGTGTTGATATCAGATATGGAGAGTGAGATTTGCATTTAAACTTATTTATACTTAAAGACAGCCCTTTTTTTCCTTTGACAACCATTATCCCTCAGTTAGCAACTTTTTTAAACTGTTGTTTTAGTGTCTTTTCATATAAAATGTTTTCAAATGTTTTCATGCTCTTTATATAACCCAGCATTTTAAATATTATTACAATGTTTTGGCTAAAACCAAACCACGCTTGTAATACATTTATAACATTTCAAAAATATTTTTGTGTTTGCTGGGTTTCTAACAAAGTATCCTGTTGAAACCATTTCATTACCACAGGAACATCACAAAGAGATGCTACACAAAGCTTTGATTTGAAGAAATGCCAAGAAGAGCTGAAGGAATTCTACTTGAGTGAAAAGGGTAACGTCAATCTCCTACCGTGGGTACCAGATGCAGTGAAAGACATGGGCAACATCTTTGTAGACCTAGAACTCGTAAAACAAGAAATGTTTGGGTCATCAGAAATGGTGAAGAAATTAGAGAGTAATGAAGATTTAGTATATTTGAAAACAGGTCAAGGTCAAAGGTTAAACAGAGTCCTTGTCATGGGGGATGCTGGAAATGGCAAAAGTACTATGGCTGCCAATATTGCATACAAATGGGCTAACTTGCAACATGACTCACCACAGTCTCCCTTTTCAAAGTTCAAATTAGTATTCCTGATAAGCATGCATGAAATACCAAAAGACAGCAATGGCAGTTTGGTAGACCTTATATTCCAACTAATTTTGCCAGAAGACAGTGAAGTCTCTAAAGAGGGTCTCAAGTCATATATTACATCTAATGCAAAGGATGTTTTGCTCTTAATGGATGGCATGGATGAAAACAGTTCTATACTCAAAGCTAGGTCAAACGAAATCACAAAGATCCTACACAATAGAAAGCTTCGCAGCTGTTGTGTTATCCTAACAGCAAGACAGCATAGAATTTCCGATTTAGGAGAGCATCTCAGACACTACACACAAGTCAAACTCAGTGGTTTTTCATTAGAAAATATCATGATGTACATCAAGTTGTTTTTCAGAGCAGATACAGACAAATATGATACCCTGATTCAAAAGCTAACACAAGAGCCTCATATCTTAGCGTTAGCAGCCATACCAGCTTTGCTTCTCATGATTTATTTATTATGGGACGACCAGTGTAGCTTACCACACACAAAAACACAACTCTACAAGAATACCCTCAATCATATGTGGAAGAGATATAAGAGCAAGGAAAGTCCTGTATATGAAGAATCATATGGTGAAGAGATGACAATGAAATGCAATCCTTGTTGTGCACGTTGGGAAAGGTAGCTTTAAATGGGATAGAAGATGAACATCAGCAGGTTGTGTTTAGTGAGAAAGATTTTGGAAGTGAAGTATTTAACTTAGGATGTCAGGTTGGTATAATAACCAGAGAGAGATTGAGATCAAAATGTGGTGTGAAACCATCAGTGACATTCCTACACAAGTCATTCCAGGATTTTTGTGCAGGAATGTATCTAGCAAAATTGTTAGACTCAAATCAGTCAGAATTTGACACATTCTTAAAGAAACTATACCAAATCAAGGATGATGAATCAGAGATTTATCTTCCCTCACCAAATGTCCTTGATTTTTGCTGTGGCATCCAACGCAGTATGTTAGATACACTTCTAAAGTTAACTAAGAGAGTCTTCGGTCAAGGATCATGGCTTGACATTTCCATTCACTTAAGTCACATATTTGAGAGTCAATTGACCTATGCTGAGCTGGTTTCCCTTTTCTCACATGTTGACAATTTAAAGCTATCAGTTTCATATGGAGATGTACCATACCTTCTGTACCTTTTGAAATTGTCAGAATCAGAGAATAGACATGAGGGATTTATCTTGACTAAGCTAGTTCATTTCCATATTACAATGGGCTATGAGCAATGGCTTCCATCGCTCTTCAAATTCACACCAAATCTGGTTACATTAGATATTAAACTAGGCAAAAGCTTCAAAAGCATTACTCCATCACAGCTCAAAGAACTCTATCATGCTATAAGCAAGCTAGGAGAAATGAAACAGTTGAAGCTTCTGAATCTCAATGTATTCATTCAATTTGACATCACATACCTATTGGATATACTTACTAAAAACAAAAAGATAGACTTGAAAGGGCTGTTCTTACAAGAATTTCAATTTGATAACAAAGTTATGGCAAATTGTCTAACCAATTGTAGTTCCCTGACACATCTATGCCTCACACAACATAGGCTGCAGCCTGGTCTGTCAATCAAAGATGTAATCAAGGCTATACCTACTCTAAGGAAGCTTGAATCTTTAGACATTGTAGGGTATAGAATAGGTGGTACTGTTAAGTACTTGAAGTCAGTTGTACCTCAACTGCTGCGGTTATCTCTTCATGGATGTGACTTCAATGATCAGAACCTGAGAGAGTTGTTCACTTTCCTCAACAGAGCACAGAAACTGAAAAGCCTAAATCTTTTTGGCACTACATTTTCTCTGTTATCTGTGAAATATCTTGTTGACTGTCTTCATCAGATTCCAAGCTTAGAGGAACTATATTTAATGAAAACAGGTCTGAATGATGAGACTGTGTGTGTTTTAGCCGAGGGTCTGAAAGAAATGAAATCACCTCTCCATAAACTTTACCTTTACGGGAACTCTTACAGTCAAATTGGGAGGGCAGCTCTTGCAGGTCTTCCTGTTGAAGATGACATTGCATACTTTAATGAGTGTGCATCACAGATTTGGAGAGACATGTTGTAAAGGGCTAAACTAACACTAATGTGTCAGAAATGTCCACACAGGTAAATGCAGAACTCTATCTATTCCCCTTTTAATGTTCAAGTCACTCATGTCTGTAAAGCTGAATTTATACTCTATTGCTGATCAGGACGAGTGATTGGTATTTGACCAAAGAGGTAGCATGCTTTTTTCAATGCAACAAAAAGCGTGCTACCTCATTGGCTGGAAACCAAATCGCTCGTCGCTCAACAATGGAGTATAAATTTAGCTTAAGGCATCATGTCCTTGAGCAAGCATGTAAATTTTGGAAGAACATTGCCACATTACCATGATAAAAAGGGATAGTTGTCAGTGAAAGCTGACAACATTTGAATGACAAATAAGACCTACATTTGTAGCTGGATAATTACACATGTTCAGGCTGAATCTGTTTGTAAATTTTGTCACTTTATGTCACCCTCCTGGGTTACTAAGTTCCAATAGAATAATGTAAAACTTTACTGGTAAATACACCCAAATTGGGTAGAATGTAAGGTGTAGACTGCTTTGCAGTCTCTTTCTGATAAACATAAATCTGGTGAATTCACACGAGCTATGTCCTTCCATAAAAGTACAAACACCTCTACAGTGACCACTCTACCCATACCAGCGATAAAGGCTTTTTATCTGGGGCATCACAGTTTTCCGATATGAGAGCGGTTCTCATTATGAATTTGTAATCATTACACAATATATTACATACAAATGTGCCAGAAATTCCATGTCACTTTTTGACACAGAGAACTACAATCTTGTGCAACAATCGTTGGGACAACTTGATGTTTTGAAGATCAAAAATCCAGTGAATTGAACATGAGGCTGAAAATACATGATACATTCATAGCTCATGTTATGTACTTGCTTACTCCCACTACCTTCCCCCCGGAAATGATGTTGGAGTGGAGATTAAGCACAACCACCTTTCACTATTTTTCAGCATTCAACATTGATGTGCAAAATAAACATTTTTACAAAAGATTGTAGCTCCTCTTTTGATGTGCACTGATGCATGTAGAGTGCGAACTTAACACATAATTTAGGAGGCTTAGCATAACAAAAGGTTAATTCCTACTGAATGCACAAGTTCTGTGGGACATGGAAATAGGTTATTTGCAAATTTACTTTTAAAAAATCAAAATTATTTGATATCAGAAGGGCATTCCTCATATTCAGAATGCAATTTTGTGTGTCCGACGTGCTCTCAGGTCCCGCAAAAAATACTGTGCAAACATCACTATCGGATCCCTTAAATCATTTTCCTTTTAAAAATATTCATAAAATATGATGAAACTGGAAAGGTTATAATGTCCATATTTGAGATCACATACTATTTGATTTGCACAGGATTCCTTATGCAAAGGCATTGCAAAGAATTAAAGCCATATTATAACATTTCCATAAGAAATAGAATTGTATTTTTTGGTATAAAATGTTAGATTTCACTATCAGATATGTCCTCTTTTAATTTGGGCCCAAAAACGAGGCAATACAAAGAAAATCGCTATTTAATACCAGCACATACGAACGCGAGTCGTGTTGACTCTTTTGATATGTCACAACTGCTCGCACGCCATGCACGTACTGTGTTATGCACATCATGTACGTGTTCAACTAACATTTCCATCGTAATCATGAAGCGACGGTTCCTGTGGTTTATTCAAAATCTCAAATTTCGACAAAACTACAGCACCTAAAATCTTGATTTTTGCAGGGTATGTTACTTTACTAAAGTAACAAAAAAAAAAAAAAAAAAGGATGAAAATGCAGTGAATGTCTAGCTCAATTCATTCCTATGTGCAATAACTGAAAATTGGGGGGGGTGTAAGATTTTTTGACAAGCTAAAAAGGGTGGGGCAAGCAATTTTTGGCAAAGCAACATTCGGAAATTTTATCTGGGGGAGGGGGCACATAATTAGAGAACAGCCCCTTACTCCCTATTCCAGAAAAATACAAACTAAATCCAAATCATTTAGTTAGTTCTAACTGACAATAAAAGTTGATTTAGGGTGTTTTGCATATGCTGTGATAATCAAGCCAAAAGACTTGTACTAAGACTAATTTCATACGTTTTCTAACATCTGTTATACCGCAACTGATTATCAAAATTAACATAGCAAAACTAAATTTATGAGAAAACTTATAACCTATAATACAAATTTATGTTGAATGCTTAGACTTGTTCCAAGTCTTTGAATTTTATGACTGCAATTGTAAGAAATCATTATAATTAAGCTATGTTTCATTTGGCAAAACAGGATACTTTTTTATTCCAAAAATTTGTTCTGTATTTTTCTGGAATAAGGAGTAGTTCCTACATTACATGTATGAGGAATAGTGTAGTTTGGGATTGATGTATCTCTGAATGTCCCTTTATATATTGACCACAACTGTCTAATTTAGATGATTGTGATGTGGTCAAAGTTTCCCTTAACCCTAACCGCCTAGGGGCTTTTTGGCGACGGGCATGGCAAGCTGGAAAGAATAAAGAGAGAAAAGAAGGAAAGAAGTTGTTTGCTCTGGGTGGGATTCGAACCCGAGACCCCTCGCATGCCAAGCACTCGGTCGGCGACACTTTGCTGGCCAGCGAAACCGTGCCTATATATCACTTAGGGCGATTTCGTCATCACACCACGTGGGATGCATGCACGAACAGCGCATATATCAAGTAGTATTTTGTAGTATACAGGAGGGTTAGGGTTAATAGCCCTGGAGTATTCTATCATTTTAGCATCCTTTTTTTAGGGTATGGGTTCAATAGATATCCATAAAAAAAGTTTATTTCCAAAATTTCAGTGGATTTATTATGACTTACCCATATTACAGCACCCCAGAGGCCACTCTGCCATTGTGTTGTAATTTCAGGCAGTCCTGAAAATACAAATTGTACGGTATCTTTGTCAACAAAATCTGCAAGTGAGTTAGTGCACACAATCATTATGTAGTCCTGTGTTTGTGATGGTATAAAAGTTTCATCTTTTTTGGAGTACGTTGTGGCATGAGGCTGTGGACACAAAGTTTTACAATGCAACATTAAGCTATTCCATTTAAAATCCACACTACCCTGTAGAAGATTTTGGAAGTATCTTCCACGGGTGAGTGTGAATTTTAAATGGAATTAGCTCATTATAACCAATTATATTTTAATCTCATACACCCTCCTGTGGCAGATTCAAACGGAGCTGCCTTATTGTGTTCATTCCATTTGAAATCCATACTCCCCCTGTAGAAGATATTCCCAAAATCTTCCACAGTAGTGTGGATTTTAAATGGAATAGCCCACTTTGATTAGTGGAATGCAGGACTATGTGCATATTTCCATTTTTGGAACATGACTTCTGATGCATAAAGGCATAATTAAGGTAATGGGGGAAAAAACATACTTTTCTAGTAAGGTCGGTTGGAACTATTTTTTCCTGGATGCTAAAATGGCCATAAAATATCACTGAATGCTTGCAAATCTGATGAATCTGATAAATTTTGGCCCCAAAACAGCCAATTTTACATGTATGATTTTAGCTGAATAAAAAAAAATAAAAAAATGCAAAATCTGAGTTTGTCAGACATATAAAATTGGTTGGGGTTTTTTTTCATCGCTTAATGCATCAATGTTTTCATATCTGAATCCATTGCAATGGTAGGACATAAATGGGATACAACATTCCATAATAATACCATATCTAAAACATTCAGAGAAGTATATAATATTGTTTTTATAATGTATATAAAAATGGTTACCAAGATTTTAAAATATTAGATTCTAATTATTTTGTTATAATTATGTTCAATGTAAATATGTTACTTACTGATTTGAATAACAAATAAATTGGCTCAATCCTGATGCCAGTAACATGACAAAGGTGTTTTATTTGCATCATAATTTCTTCTTCAATGTCACTTTGTAAGTTTGTTCCTCTAAAGTCACTCTGCACAAAAAATGCCTGACAGCCGTGATCTGTGAAAAAAAGAAGTCAGAAAGAGTGTCACATGATTTTTTTGAACGAAATTGGACAAATGGGGTATCAAAATGTGCATAAATTTTAAATCATACTTATTTTTATGTTGAAATATCATGAAAACAATTATTAGTTCTGAGGCTATAGGTGTATTTATAACAGCTGCGTTACTTTTTGTGCAGTCTTTACAATGTACAGAAAGCTGAAAATTTGTATGTTCTCACTGAAGTTTTCAAATTCAAATAAATTAAATTATTGCTGGGCTATGACAAAAGAACAAAAAACTATGTTCCACTATTTCTGACTATTTTATGATTCATGACTGTGTGTGGGGTATTTTGTATCAAACAATCAATATATTATTTACATTACATTACTTTGAGTAAACCAAACAGTAAGTAGCTCATGGTTGGAGAAAAGCAGTAAATGGTGAGTGAATTTACCATACAGATTCAATGAACAAAATTGCATTGGAGAAATTAAAGTGTGGGATTAACAAACTACCTGATATCAGCAGTAGATATGACATTGATAAACTACCTGATATCAGCAGTAGATATTGCATTGATGAACTACCTGATATCAGCAGTAGATATGACATTGATAAACTACCTGATATCAGCAGTAGATATGGCATTGATAAACTACCTGATATCAGCAGTAGATATTGCATTGATAAACTACCTGATATCAGCAGCAGATATGACACTGATAAACTATCTGATATCAGTTCACCTTTGTGCGGTAATTTTGCGCCAAATTGGTTGATTTTGCCACCCCCTGAAATTGACTTTGCCCCCTCAAAAAAATTCCTGGCGCCGCCACTGGTTGGGACTTTTTTTTTCTGGATGCTAAAATGGCCATAAAATATCACTGAAAGCTTGTAAAGTTGATGATATTTTGCAATGTTTTGAAAACGTTCTGAATTTTTGTTCAAAAATTTTCAGTCAAAATCAATAAATTTTGGCCCCAAAACGGACAATATTACATGTATGATTTGAGAAAAAAAAAAAAAAAAAATCCAAAAATGCTAAATCTGGGTCAATTGGGCCCATAAAACGGGCGTGTTGGGTTTTTTTTTGTCGCTTAATGCATTACTAATATTTTAATATCTGAATATGTAAGGTCATGAATGGGGTTGCATACAGAGAAACATCTTTCTATAATAATATCTTGGAAACATTCAGAGAATTACAATATTGTTTTTATAATGTATATAAAAATAGTTACCAAAATAATTAGATTCTAATTATAATCAAATTTAGTAAACCTTTGAAGATCGCATATTTTAAGTATACATCACGTATTTACTGCGTTGGACGCACTTGTCTCTGATTGGCTGCTGATGCAATCTGTTGTTGCCGAGTGGAAATTTATGAATAACCTGTGCGCCGTACATCTTGTTAGCTCCGAATTTGCAACATTGCGGTAGTCGCGCTCGTCAAAGGTTTGCTGCATTTGATTATATTTTGTTATAATTATGTTCAATGTAAATTTGTTACTTACCGATTTGAATAACAAATAAATTGTCTTGATCAAGATGTCAGTAACATGACAAAGGTGTTTTTCTTTGCATCATAATTTCTTCAATGTCACTATGTAAGTTTGTTTCTCAAAAGTCACTATACACAAAAATGCCTGACAGCCTTGATTTGTGAAGAAAAGAAGTCATAAAGAATGTTACTTTTGAGCAAAATTTTGTGTTATTTTGTAAGGTGCAGAGATTATATATGTCGGGCACTGTGAAAAATCTAAACATTTTGCTTTGGACCTCGGAATATCCCTTGGTTCCAAAGGCAAAATGTTTAGATTTTTCACAATGCCCTCAAATAACCGATGCGCAGTTATTAACCTCTAAGTAATTTTGTTATGCAAAAAAAGCCACAAAGGCTCATTTGACTCAAGAGTAACAAATGGAAAAAAAGACAAAAGCAGTTTGTGTTTTTTTAGTTTTAGGGCTTTGCAAAATGTGTCACATGATTTCTTTTTTATTGCATTTTTTGGACGAATGGGGTATTAAATTAATCATACTTATGTTTATGTTGAAATATTGTGAAAACAATTATTAGTTCTGAAGCTATAGGTGTATTTATAACAGCTGTGTTACTTTTTGTGCAGTCTTTACAATGTACAGAAAGCTGAAAATGTGTATGTTCTCACTGAAGTTTTCAAATTAAAATAAATTAAATTATTGCTGGGCCATGACAAAAGAACAAAAAAGTATGTTCCTCTATTTCTGACTATTTTACGATTCATGACTCTGTGTGTGGGGCATTTTATATCAAACAATAGATATATTATTTACATTACATTACTTTGTGTAAACTGAACAGTAAGTAGCTCATGGTTGGAGAAAAGCAATAAATTGTGATTGAATTTACAATACAGATTCACTGAACAAAATTGCATTGGAGAAATTCAAGAGTGGCATTGATAAACTACCTGATATCAGCAGTAGATATAAGGCATTGATAAACTACCTGATATCAGAAGTAGATATTGCATTGATAAACTACCTGATATCAGCAGTAGATATGGCATTGATAAACTACCTGATATCAGCAGTAGATATGGCATTGATAAACTACCTGATATCAGCAGCAGATATGGCATTGATAAACTACCTGATATCAGCAGCAGATATGGCATTGATAAACTACCTGATACCAGCAGTAGACAAGGCATTGATAAACTACCTGATATCAGTAGTAGATATAGAATTGATAAAGTACCCGATATCAGCATTAGATATGGCATTGATAAAGTACCTGATATCAGCATTAGATATGACATTGATAAACTACTTGATATTAGCAGTAGATATGGCATTGATAAAGTACCTGATATCAGCAGTAGATATTGCATTGATAAACTACTAGATATTAGCAGTAGATGTGGCATTGATAAACTACCTGATATCAGCAGTAGATATTGCATTGATAAACTACCTGACATCAGCAGTAGATATTGCATTGATAAACTACCTGATATCAGCAGTAGATATGGCATTGATAAACTACCTGATATCAGCAGTAGATATGGCATTGATAAACTACCTAATATCAGCAGTAGATATGGCATTGATAAACTACCTGATATCAGCAGTAGATATGGCATTGATAAACTACCTGATATCAGCAGTAGATATGGCATTGATAAACTACCTGATATCAGCAGTAGATATGCCATTGATAAACTACCTGATATCAGCAGTAGATATGGCATTGATAAACTATCTGATATCAGCAGTAGATATGGCATTGATAAACTACCTGATATCAGCAGTAGATATGGCATTGATAAACTACCTGATATCAGTAGTAGATGTGACATTGATAAACTACCTGATATCAGCAGTAGATATGTCATTGATAAAGTACCTGATATCAGAATTAGATCCTGGGCATTAGATATGACATGATGATAAATTTCCAGTGTTATCAGTCAGAATTAATAGGTAAATTTTCACGGGAAAATTTTCTGGACACGTGACACCCATGGGCGCAGACATATTAGCATTATGGAATGTGACCCGAGCACAGCGGGTGTTCTTCCAATGTATTTGAATAGGAATAATTCTGCCTTTGAGGCAAAATAAGTTACTTGTCGCAAGTTAATAATGGTATGGTAAGAGTTTCCGTAGATAAATATTTTTTTCCGTAGATAGATATTTTTGAAATTACGTTTTGATGATATTGTGAAAAATTAAGATAACATAATATTCAATAAATTTGCAATGCACAAATTTCTATCAAAATTGCGGTCAAAAATACTATTCCAATTCAAAATTACTAAGACTTGAATAGCGAGGTCACCGCCGGGGGTCAGAGATCAGTCTCGAGGTTACACTCACATTGATACGCATTGGTCACGTGTCCAGAAAATTTTCCCGTGAAAATTTACCTATTAATGTTGACTGGTTATCAGCAGTAGATATGGCATTGATAAACTGCCTGATATAAGAGTAGAAATAGCATTGATACACTGCCTGATATCAGCAGTACATATAGCATTGATAAACTACCTGATATCAGCGGTAAAAATAGCATTGATACACTGCCTGATATCAGCAGTACAGTGGCATACCCCTTCATCTTCCGCCGCCCTTTCATTTGCCGCCCCTTCTTCTTCCATTTTGGCCGCCCCCTGCTTTTACCCCGGGGGCTGGCTCCCCCAAAGCCTCCAAAAAAATATGCGGATGCAGTAGATATAGCATTGATAAACTACCTGATATCAGCAGTAGATATGGCATTGATAAACTACCAGTGTTATCAGCAGTAGATATGACATCAATAAACTACCTGATATCAGCAGTGAATATGGTGTTGATAAACTACCTGATATCAGCAGTAGTTATACCTGATATCAGCAGTAGATATAAGGCATTGATAAACTACCTGATATCAGAAGTAGATATGGCATTGATAAACTACCTGATATCCACAGTAGATATGGCATTGATAAACTACCTGATATCAGCAGTAGATATTGCATTGATAAACTACCTGATATCACCAGTAAATATGACATTGACTAGCAGATATCATCAGAGCTATGCCACTGCTGATAAACTCCCTAAAGTATATGGCATTGATAAAATGGCTGATGAAAATAAATCATCTAAACAGGCCAGGGCAACCCCCACAAAGTCTGCCTTAGATTGCTCAAAGTTGCATATATACTTTTTTCCGATATAACAATAAAAATAATGCACCAACTGGCTTCATTTGGGACTTCGTTCAAATTTTGTAACTTCTGAGGGGGCACATCCCCTTACATTGTGTAATCCCAAAATAAATTTGACTCAACTAAGGGCCTATATGAAAAGCACAAAAGTTTCTAAACAAGAATATAAAGCAAACAAAGGAAAAAATCATGTAATAATCAGTTATTTTTTGGACACAATCCAAGATCACAAACACAATGCTGGTAAAATGGCATGCCGCATATTATACATTACTAGAATTGCTAGCATTTATTTTCCTACCTTAACATCCTTAATATGTACGTTATTTAATTTGCTTTTTCCCCTCTAATTACAAGTTACAGTTAATGAGGAATAGTAATCAAACTAGAAACACACAATCTCAGATCACCCCATGACCCATGCACATTGCACCCGGGCGTATGCAGCTCGCTGAAATCTACAAGCAAATTGATATCAATGATACAACTGAACTACATGTAATTGAAGTTCACACAACAATTTGCATAAACAAGATAATACTGCCTGCATGCTGGTGATCTGGACTGACGAAAACAAGGAAATAGCAATTAAGTAAGTATAAAATGACTTTTTTTATGTGAAAAAAGTAAATATTTATCTTTGTCAGATATCTTTTGATATTGCTTTAAATCTTACAAAACATTGGGAATCAAAGACTCTAGCTACCACTAATTATAATTGTCTCACACTTCCTAATCAACCACCAGCGCCCTCACATCCCTTCGTGCGTTGTGGAGTATACCTTCAAAGTCAAAGTCAAAGACTTAATTCAGAACCAAACTGTTGACATTTTATACAGCCTGCAATTTTACCCATTGTTTCCTGGGTATATTATCCATGAATTCATACATACATGCTATATAACAGCACGCGTGATTGGTCGAGAAGAGAGCATAAACAGCGTTTATGCCCGTTGTCCCCGGGGGCACTTACATTACGTGATGGACACCATGCTCATGTATGGACTCTCAAAACGCACCCTAAACGAGTATTACTCAGCGTGTGCAAAACATACCCTAAACAAGTATTTTGCCATTTTTTTAACACTAAGAAAGTAAAAATTCATGTTCAGGTTCTTGTTTAATATAAGTAGTTACTAGTTTGATGTTTCTTAATGTTTTACCCTACGAGTTGTTCTGATAGAACTTATAGAAGCCAAACATAGCCTATTTCACCCTTTTTTATTTAGCCATTAAACTTTGGTACCCTAAGCAAGTATTTTGCTTGGAAAAGTATAGGCCTACCCTTTTTCCTGATTTTTGGCATTTTTTTTTTTTAAACGAGCATGGTGTCCACCTAGAAATACAAGTGCCCCGGTGTCCCCGATGTGAGATTCACCCCTCGGGCATAAGCATAAACAACCGTTTAGTCATGAAAATATATGAATGAACCCCTAATTGATCAATAAACATATCAATTGGATGATATTAAAAAAATGAATATGTTTATTGCATGAAATATACGTAAAATATGAAAATTATTTGGTGTTTTTTTTACAATGTAATTTTAAAAGTAATACTAGATCCTGGTATTTGTACTAATTTCTTACAACTAGTCCAAAGATTTCCACTTACTTGCAGACGTTTCGAAAACTGGCAGTTTTCTTTATCGATGCTATTGTTGCAATGACGATCTGTGTACAACTGATGATATCTGCTGCTTGGCAACGGAGTTGCCAGTTGATTTTTCACTTATCAGTCCGGTCCGACTGCCTGATCAGGAAGTACTGCCGAATCAGGCAGTATGTTGCCGAGTCAGGCAGCATGGTATCCCACAATGCAATGCTCTATTTCAAATAGAGCATCTTTTAATATACCGTTATTTCTTGGTTTAGAGTAAAGAAGTTGGTAAAATATATAAAATTATCAATGGATGTACAATTAATAGTATTTTTTCATCAATTTTAGTGAAAATAAAGTTAATTTGCATATTTAAATCAAATTTTTAAAAAACCGTTAGAAATTGTTTTGTTATTTAAATTATTTTCCTCCCGGTGGAATTTTTTTTCGCCCGGTGAAAAATTGTCAACTTACATGTAGCTCATGTGTGTCAAAGTAAAATTTCCACCGATCTTTTATAAAATCACAATGAACAATTAAGTCCTTAGTCTGTCAAATTCGGAAGGGTTACCAAAGCCTGTGTTGCCTGACTCGGCAACATACTGCCTGATTCGGCAGTACTTCCTGATCAGGCAGTCGGACCGGACTGCTTATCAGATCGTCAAAGACGTGACTCAAGCTGCATTGCCCCTCGCCTCCGTCCACGGCATTGCCCCGCTTTCTGATGGTTATCGCCTCCTTAATCCATCTCTTATATTTATTACTCTCTTTGCCGACGATCCTAGCCTCCTCCCAATCGATGACATGATTGTTTTCTACTACATGATCAGTAATGGCTGATTTGTGAACAACTGATTGGGATGCTTTTCTGGTGGCTCTGGTTTTTATATTATCACCAATTTTCTCTTCCTCAGTTTTGTGCTCCTCCAAGCGTTTGCCGAACTTCCTTCCTGTCTCCCCGATGTATGCCAAATCACAGTTTTTACATGGTATTGAATATACGACGTCCGTGGAATGATGGGGATCCCGTTTGTCCTTGGGGTGGACAAGGAGGTTGCGCAATGTACAATGGGGCTTCATTGCGGTGGAGATGTTATAAGATTTGAACACTCTCGAGACACGCTCTGAGACTCCCTCCACATAGGGAATGACAACAAGTCCTTTTGACTTAACGGAGTCGTCTTTCTTAGATCTGTCTTTCTTAGGCTTAGCCATCTGGTACGTGTTTCACTTTTTCAATGGTCTAATCTGGGTATCCACATTTTTGGAGAGCCCCCTTAAAGCAATATTATAACATTATCATACAAAATAGATTAGCATTTCTTTGACATAAAATGTTAGTTTTTACTCTCAGATATATCCCCTTTTATTTTTGAGCCGAACAACTACGTCAAAGCAAAGAAAATTGGAATTTACTACCAGCGCCAGTATATCGCCAATACGTACCACTCCTTCGGTCATGTTATGGTACGACCCTTTGTTGTGTAAATCACCGTCCCGCACTGTGTGTTATGAACATAGTGTATGCGTTCGACTAATAATTCCATCGTAATAATAAGACGCCGGTTCCGGCGCTTTATTCAAAATATCGGATTTTGACAAAACTACAGCACCTAGAGTCTTGATTTTTGCAGGGTATATTGGTTTAATAAAGTACAATATAATTGTGTAAAAAAATGAATTTTAAAAAATCAGTGAGGGCGTCCTCAACAGCAAATGTTATAATATGGCTTTAATGTGAGTTTCCTCCTCTAACCTTGTCTTGCTCTTCAGTGACAATTGTCTTGCTCTTCAGATCCGATCTGATAAGTGAAAAATCAACTGGCAACTCCGTTGCCAAGCAGCAGAAATCATCAGTTGTACACAGATCGTCATTGCAACAATAGCATCGATAAAGAAAACTGCCAGTTTTCGAAACGTCTGCAAGTAAGTGGAAATCTTTGGACTAGTTGTAAGAAATTACAAATACCAGTTTATCATGAACAGTCCTGATGAATATCTTCAAGAAAATACTAGATCCTGTAATCTGCTCAATATATGATGTTTGATCAATTGATTCTGGTCCATTATTACAATTGTTTACAGACATCAAATCATATTTATGAGTGTCCTTTTGTGCAGAAATAATCATAATCATAAAATTACATCAATTAAAAAAAATTAAATAATGCAACACATACACCTAAATGCCCAACTTTTTTTTCAGATTATGAACAAAGTCTAAGTGAAATTCAACATCCAATAAGTGAAGATGTTGAGTGAAATAGCCTAGGTAAAATCAGTGGTGGCACCATGGGGGACATGGGGGAAAATGCCCCCCCCCCCCAAGTCGGAACTCTTTCCCTCCAGTTTTCCCCCAGTAAAGCCTAAAATTATGAAAATTTCCAACTTTTGAAAATGCCCTGAAATTCACCACCCCGAAAAAAAAATTCATGGTGCTGTAACTAGGTAAAATATGAACAAGAATGAGCGCATTTTTGTGCAGAAATAATCATACTTTAATTTACATAAAAACATAAAAAACACAAACACCTTTTAAGGTGTTTAAAAATTTAAAAATGCCAAACTTTCTTTTTCAGATAATGAAAGTGTAAGTGAAATCCAACATGGCTGAAAAATATCCCAATCAAACTCCTGATCAAACCAAGGAACCAAATAGAGACCAAGCTGAACTGGCAGCAAAAGATGATCTTCTGGACATGGATCAACTTCAAAGATTAACTTTAGACCAAGTGGGACAGGACAGCAACTTGCAAATTGCACAGAATGCAGCAGCTGCACATCCTGGTAAGATCATCATCATAAACTAATAATATACAACAACAGGGAAAGTCCAAGTATCATCCTTAAATGAGGGACAATCATTCTATGAAGTTCAAGAGAAAAAACTGTTATGCACAAACCACATTTTTAGTAGGCGTCCGACTATGGTGTGAGAGGTTGCGGGTTCGAACCCTGGCGGTGCCTATTATGCTCTCGTGGAAAAATTGAGTTAGTTTGAAATTCCCTGGACAAGGAACTTACTGCTAATTGTCTCGTTGTAATCCGTACAAAACTCGGCGAGCTGATCCTGGTTGCGAAGGTTATTTGTGGAATGTCTAGGGTGTGTGCTCTTGAAGCAGCAAAGTCCCTGAATTGTTGCTAAATGATTTATGGAATGATGTGGGGCTGTAGTGGTCAGCGACAACCTGTACAGTGTGCTGAGGCTTGTGGATCAACGTCTAGGTGCTGTGCCTGTGCGAAGTGCACTATAACTCACTGCGCTTTCATGTAAACGCAAAGACACACAGTGCTCTTTTGCATAAATGCAAAGGCATGCAACAGCTCGCAACATGTGTATCATTTGTTATCTCTTTAGTCGACATCATAAAGTACTACAGGGGATGGGGCTGTACTTGAGCTAAAACCGTACCCCATTTCTAATGATAATTATTACTCATGCTAAATTTGCCCAGTAAATATGCTCTTTTAGGGAACATGGACCCAAGTATGGAGATATTTGTATGAGCCTACCCCATTTTTGCCATTTTTTGACACTTTTTTAAAAATATGGACTCATTTCTAGTGACATTTCTTAACATGGAAATACCTCAGACCAAATTTTCCAAAATAGCCTGGGTATATTAGTCTATAGATATCATAAAGTATAGATGAGTTAACTTGTGACGTCATTGCATGGCAGTATGCATTCGCATAATCACAGTTTCCATTGTTTTTTGCCTGGCAGTATGTATGCGCATCATTTTAATCACAATAATGCTATTGAACAGTGTAGTAGTTGTATGCAGTTCGTTCAAGTATATCGATATACCAGTCCCTTGCCTTTGATGATATACATTGAAGTCAACTCACCCCTACCAGGGAGGGGGCTGTACTTTTAAAGAAAATTTAATAGACTATTTGCATATGGATTGTACCATCTATTGATATAACACATTCATTGACATGGATTAATAACGTATGCAGTCAAATATCAGTATTTTCAAAGGTTTTTCATGGGCGGGAACAAAACTACAAAATAATATTCATTGCATTTTTACCACGATGATTCAATGACCCATGTATACACAGTGTCTAGCCAAGAGACGGGTAGGCCTAGGACTATTCAACTTTGTGACTATAAAAACCATGTATAGCATGGGAACTTTTAATTTTATAATTTAATATTTAATTTAATATTTAATATGGTATAAATTAAACAGGATCAATATAAATTCACCACGGGGGACATGAGTGCAGCCATTGCACAACATCCTATCAGCAAATGTAAAGTCTATAGATTTGAATTCACTGCATAGGAAAACAAAATGTCAGTATATTCATGGATTTTCAAAAATTCTGAGGATTGGGGGATACAAACTAATTTTAGAGACAAGTTATCACAAGCATTGAAAAGTTATTGAGAGCCGTTAATTTTATAATTGTTTTTATTCAGCAAAACATACCATTTTTTAAGTGACAAATTGCCAAGATCAAGTGTTTGCTGTAACTTAAAGTATGCTAATATATGAACCTAAAATGGAATGGATTTTGTTTCCTATTTATACAGGTGTAACAACTATTCAGCAAAATATAACCATAGAGAATCAGTACAATGTGAGTGGAGGCCAAACTATAGTAACTGGAGATCAGACTAACACTATTGGAGACCGTGGGCACATTTCTCCAAGTGCAGGTACGTAAAAATAAACATAGAGAGTCAGTACCATGTGAGTGGAGGTCAAACAATAGTAACTGGAGACCAGACTAACACTATTGGAGACCGTGGGCACATTTCTACAAGTGCAGGTATATGCGTAAAAATAAACATAGAGAGTCAGTACAATGTGAGTGGAGGCCAAACTATAGTAACTGGAGATCAGACTAACACTATTGGAGACCGTGGGCACATTTCTCCAAGTGCAGGTAAGTAAAAATAAACATAGAGAGTCAGTACAATGTGAGTGGAGGTCAAACTATAGTAACTGGAGACCAGACTAACACTATTGGAGACCATGGGCACATTTCTCCAAGTGCAGGTACGTAAAAATAAACATAGAGAGTCAGTACAATGTGAGTGGAGGTCAAACAATAGTAACTGGAGACCAGACTAACACTATTGGAGACTGTGGGCACATTTCTCCAAGTGCAGGTACGTAAAAATAAACATAGAGAGTCAGTACAATGTGAGTGGAGGTCAAACAATAGTAACTGGAGACCAGACTAACACTATTGGAGACCGTGGGCACATTTCTACAAGTGCAGGTACGTAAAAATAAACATAGAGAGTCAGTACAATGTGAGTGGAGGCCAAACTATAGTAACTGGAGATCAGACTAACACTATTGGAGACCGTGGGCACATTTCTCCAAGTGCAGGTAAGTAAAAATAAACATAGAGAGTCAGTACAATGTGAGTGGAGGTCAAACTATAGTAACTGGAGACCAGACTAACACTATTGGAGACCATGGGCACATTTCTCCAAGTGCAGGTACGTAAAAATAAACATAGAGAGTCAGTACAATGTGAGTGGAGGTCAAACAATAGTAACTGGAGACCAGACTAACACTATTGGAGACTGTGGGCACATTTCTCCAAGTGCAGGTACGTAAAAATAAACATAGAGAGTCAGTACAATGTGAGTGGAGGTCAAACAATAGTAACTGGAGACCAGACTAACACTATTGGAGACCGTGGGCACATTTCTACAAGTGCAGGTACGTAAAAATAAACATAGAGAGTCAGTACAATGTGAGTGGAGGCCAAACTATAGTAACTGGAGATCAGACTAACACTATTGGAGACCGTGGGCACATTTCTCCAAGTGCAGGTAAGTAAAAATAAACATAGAGAGTCAGTACAATGTGAGTGGAGGCCAAACTATAGTAACTGGAGACCAGACTAACACTATTGGAGACCATGGGCACATTTCTACAAGTGCAGGTACATAAAAATAAACATAGAGAGTCAGTACAATGTGAGTGGAGGCCAAACAATAGTAACTGGAGATCAGACTAACACTATTGGAGACCGTGGGCACATTTCTCCAAGTGCAGGTACGTAAAAATAAACATAGAGAGTCAGTACAATGTGAGTGGAGGTCAAACAATAGTAACTGGAGATCAGACTAACACTATTGGAGACTGTGGGCACATTTCTCCAAGTGCATGTATGTAAAAATAAACATAGAGAGTCAGTACATTGTGAGTGGAGGCCAAACTATAGTAACTGGAGATCAGACTAAAACTATTGGAGACCGTGGGCACATTTCTCCAAGTGCAGGTATGTAAAAATAAACATAGAGAGTCAGTACAATGTGAGTGGAGGTCAAACAATAGTAACTGGAGACCAGACTAATTTACACTATTGGAGACCGTGGGCACATTTCTCCAAGTGCAGGTAAGTAAAAATAAACATAGAGAGTCAGTACAATGTGAGTGGAGGTCAAACACTAGTAACTGGAGACCAGACTAACACTATTGGAGACCGTGGGCACATTTCTCCAAGTGTAGGTATGTAAAAATAAACATAGAGAGTCACTACAATGTGAGTGGACTATTGGAGACCGTGGGCACATTTCTACAAGTGCAGGTACATAAAAATAAACATAGAGAGTCAGTACAATGTGAGTGGAGGCCAAACAATAGTAACTGGAGACCAGACTAACACTATTGGAGACCATGGGCACATTTCTCCAAGTGCAGGTACGTATAAAAATCAGTGGTGTCCACATGTTTTCAAGAGTGGGGCCACTGGTCAAAAATGTTTGGCTCACTTCCCTCACCGTAATAGGTAACCTCCAGATTTTTCCGACTGGATGCATGGATTCCCCATGACTGACTGACAAAAGTAGGAGCATACCCCCACCCACAAGCAGTGGAATATAAACACAATCTTAGATCAACAGATGATGTAGCTTTACCTAAATGTGTTGATATCAGATATGGAGAGTGAGATTTTGCATTTAAACTTATTTATGCTTAAAGGCAGCCCTTTTTTCCTTTGACAACCATTATCCCTCAGTTCCCAGAAAAACATGCTAACATAATGTCATTATTATGTCAATATTTTGCAAACATATGTTTGTCAAAATAAATTTGCAATTAACTGGCAACATTTTAAAAATGTTGTTGTAATGCCTATTCATACAAAACATTTTAAAAATGTTTTCATGCTCTTTATATAACCCGATATTTAAATGTTTTGACCAAAACCAAAACATGCCTGTCATACATTTATTTAAAAACAAATTTTGTGTTTGCTGGATGTTGAAAATGTTGAAACCATTTCATTACCACAGGAACATCACAAAGAGATGCTACACCAAGCTTTGATTTAAAGAAATGCCAAGAGGAGCTGAGAGAATTCTACTTGAGTGAAAAGGGTAAAGTCAATCTCCTACCATGGGTACCAGATGCAGTGAAAGACATGGACAACATCTTTGTAGACCTAGAACTTGTAAAACAAGAAATTTTTGGGTCATCAGAAGAGGTGAAGAAATTAGAGAGTAATGAAGATCTAGTATCTTTGAAAACAGGTCAAGGTCAAAGGGTAAACAGGGTTCTTGTCATGGGGGATGCTGGAAGTGGCAAGAGTACTATGGCTGCCAATATTGCTTACAAATGGGCTAACGGCTTGAAAGATGACCCACCACAGTCTCCCCTTTCAAAATTCAAATTAGTATTCCTGATAAGTATGCATGAAATACCAAAAGACAGCAATGTCAGTTTGGTAGACCTTATATTCCAACTAATTCTGTCAGAAGATAGTGAAGTCTCTAAAGAGGGTCTCAAGTCATATATTACATCTCATGCAAAGGATGTTTTGCTCTTAATAGATGGCATGGATGAAGACAGTTCTGGTATACTCAAAGCTAGGTCAAATGAAATCATAAAGATCCTACATAATAGAAAGCTTCGCAGCTGTTGTGTTATCCTAACAACAAGACAGCATAGGATTTCAGATTTAGGAGAACATCTCAGACACTACACACAAGTCAAACTCAATGGTTTTTCATTAGAAAATATCGAGATGTACATCATGATGTTTTTCAGAGAAGATACAGACAAATATGATACCCTGATTCAAAAGCTAACACAAGAGCCCCATATCTTGGGGTTAGCAGCAATACCAGCCTTGCTTCTCATGATTTGTTTATTATGGGAAGACCAGTGTAGCTTACCACACACAAAAACACAACTCTACAAGAATACTCTCAATCATATGTGGAAGAGATATAAGAGCAAGGAAAGTCCTGTAGATGAAGAATCATATAGTGAAGAGATGACAGCTGAAATGCAATCCTTGTTGTGCACGTTGGGGAAGGTAGCTTTAAATGGGATAGAAGATGAATATGAGCAGGTTGTGTTTAGTGAGGAAGATTTTGGAAGTGAAGTGTTTAACTTGGGATGTCAGGTTGGTTTAATAACCAGAGAGAGATTGAGATCAAAATGTGGTGTGAAAGCATCAGTGACATTTCTACACAAGTCACTCCAGGATTTTTGTGCAGGAATGTATCTAGCAAAATTGTTAGACTCAAGACAGTCAGAATTTGACAAATTCTTGAAAAAGCTATACCAAATCAAGGATAATAAATCAGAGAGTTATCTTCTCGTACCAAATGTCCTTGATTTTTGTTGTGGCATCCAACCCAGTATGTTAGATACACTTCTAAAGTTAACTTTAGGCCTTTCACATAGAGTCTTTGGTCAAGGAGCATGTCTTGACATTTCCATTCACTTAAGTCACATATTTGAGAGTCAATTGACCTATGCTGAGCTGGTTTCCCTTTTCTCATGTGTTGACAATTTAAAGCTAACAGTCTCATACAGAGATGCACCATACCTTCTGTACCTTTTGAAATTATCAGAATCAGAGAATAGTCATGAGGGATTTATCTTGACTAAGCTACTTGTTTTCCAGATTACAATGGGCTATGAGCAATGGCTTCCATCGCTCTTCAAATTCACACCAAATCTGGTTACATTAGTTATTAAACTAGACAAACGCTTCAAAAGCATTACTACATCACAGCTCAAAGAATTCTATCTTGCTATAAGCAAGCTAGAAGAAATGAAAGACTTGATGCTTCTGAATCTCAATGCATTAATTCAATTTAACATCACATACCTATTAGACATACTTACCAAAAACAAGAAAATAGACTTGAAAGAGCTATTCTTACACAGATTTCAATTTGATAACAGAGTTATGGCAAATTTTCTAACAAATTGTAGTTCCCTGACACATCTATTCCTATCTGGTACACAAACTAGGCTGCAGCCTGGTCTGTCAATCAAAGATGTAATCAAGGCTATACCTACTCTAAGGAAGCTTGAATCTTTAGTCATTGCAGGGTATAAAATAGGTGGTACTATTAAGTACTTGAAGTCAGTTGTACCTCAACTACTCAGCTTATCTCTTCATCAAGGGTGTGAATTCAATGATCAGAACCTGAGAGAGTTGTTCACCATTCTCAACAGAGCACACAAATTGACAAGCCTAGATCTATCTGGCAATATAATTTCTCCTTCATCTGTGAAATCTCTTGTTGAATGTCTTCAACAGATTCCAAGCTTAGAGGAACTATCTTTAATGAAAACAGGTCTGAATGATGAGGCTGTGTGTGTTTTAGCTGAGGGTCTCAAAGAAATGAAATCACCTCTCCATAAACTTTGTCTTTACAAGAACGCTTACAGCCAAATAGGGAGGGCAGCTCTTGCAGGTCTTCCTGTTGAAGATGACATTGAAGACATGAATGAAGCTAGATCACAGTTTATGAGAGACATATTGTAAATGGCCAAACCAACACTAATGTGTCAGAAATGTCCACACAGGTAAATGCAGAACTCTATCTACTTCCCTTTTAATGTTCAAGTCACTCATCTCTATCAAGTTGAATAACTCTAACATACGCTGATGAGTGATGAGCGATTGGTATTTGACCAAAGAGGTCTTTTTTTCAATGAAACAAAAAGCGTGCTACCTCATTGGCTGGAAACCAATCACTCGTCACTCAGCGATGGAGTATAAATTCAGCTTAAGGCATCATGTCCTTGAGCAAACATTTAAATTTGGAAAAACACTGCCGCATTGATTAAATGGAATAGTTCTTGGTGACAGCTGATAAAGCCTACATTTTTAGCAGGTTTATCATACATGTTTCAGGTGCACAAACTCTGAATTTCCATCAAACTGAATGTAGCTTAATGTCACTCTCTTGGGTTACTAAGTTCCAATAAAATATGTCAAACTTTACTGGTAAATACACCCACATTGGGTAGAAGATAAGGGGCAGACTGCTTTACAGTTCCTTTCTGATAAACAATTTGGGGAATTCACATCAGCTATGCCTTTCCATAAAACACAACACCTAAAGCATGAACTTCAAGAAATTATAAAATTTATGAGAAAATGTTTAGCCTATACTCCAAATTTTGAATGCTTAGACATGTACCAAGTCTTTGAATTTTGTAACTGCAGTTGTAAGAAATCATGTAAAATTGCATTTTTGTTGCCCATTTTCCCTCAAATTGAAAAATATTAAAATTTGACTTTAAATTGCCAGTTAGAACTAACTAAAGGAATACATGCACATATTTTAGGGGGGGGGCTTTGGGGGCACCAGCCCCCGGGGTAAAAGTACGGGGCGGCAAAAAAGAAGGGGCAGCGGAAGATAAAGGGGTGGCAAAAAGAGTAACAAAAGAAAAAAGGGCGGGACTTAAGGGGCGGCAATAATAATTCTGAAGGGCAAAAAATTGTTGAAAATTAATGAAAGTATACATTTGTGACTGTCAACAGGGTGACAGCGCTTAGCTGTATGGGTATAAGGGGTGTAACACCGGTAAATGTAACTTGAAAAAAAAATTGGTGAAAATTTTTTAGCTCCTACCCCGCCCCCCCACTATGGCTGGAAAAAATTTGGGTCAACCTTTCGGGCTGTTGCTGCAAGGGGCGGCAAAATTTACATTTTCTTAGCCCCCGGGGTAGGAGCGGCCACGGTACGCCACTGAAATAAGATTTAGCTTATGTTTCATTTGACAAAACATCACATGCATGAGGAATAGTGTAGTTTGGGATTGATATATCCTGAATGGCCCTTAAATTTTTGGCCACAACTGTCTTATTTAATTGTGATGTGGTCAAAGTTGCTCTTATGGACCTTCAAGGGTATTTTGGGATTTTAGCATCCTCTTTTTAGGGTATGGTTTAATAGACATCCATGAAAAAAGTTTATTTCCAAACTTTCAGTGGATTTATTATGACTTACCCATAATTCCATGTACACAGCACCCCAGAGGCCCCTCAGCCACTGTGTTGTAATTTCAGGCAGTCCTGAAAATATAAATTGTACGATATCTTTGTCAAGGAACCAAATCAGCAAGAAAGTTTATGCACACAAGCATGTAGTCCTGGTTTCTAATGGTATAAAAATCTCAGTAAGCATGGTAAGTTGGATTATGTTGGGGGATGAGGCTGTGGATCACAAAGTACGCCTTTAATTCCACACCATATATAATCTTGGACACAAAGTTTTGCAATGCAACAAGCGATGTCTCAAAGCCCATGGCAGTTTCAAAAACGAATGCGGAATGCGTTTTTTTAAAAAGATTTTAATTTTTTTATTTTGTTTTTTAAAGATTTTTTAAAACTTAATTTTGAGTTGAAATGTAATTTTCGAGTGTTAAAAAGTACAAAGCATAAAATTGTGGTTGATTTACACAACTGAAGTACAACTATCAATTGTTTTATACCTAAATGCGAGTATCGAATCATGTAAATTTTCTTCAAAATATATATATGTCTCAGAATTTAATGATGTTATGGCAAAAAAATAAAAATGGGAATAAAAAATGAATTTGCCTTTTCAGCTTACATAGACACACTAAGAAAAACGGCTTTGAGACATAGCTTTTGTTTAGCCTTTAGTGGAATGCTGGCCAATCTGCACACTTCCATTTTTAGAACATGATTTCTAATGCATAAGATGCTAACATGGCCATAAAATATCACTGAAAGCCTGAAGAATTTTTTTGCAACCATATTTTGGAATTTTCAGTCAAAATCAGTTAAATTTTGGCCAAGTTTACATGTATGATTTTAGCAAAATAAAAAAAAATTCTCCAAAAATGCGAAATCTGGGTCAGGGTCAGTCGGGCCCATAAAATAGGGTGTTTTTTTTCATCACTTAAGGGCTGGGGTATGAACGTTTGGACAGTATTTATTGTGGGACATTAGAGCACATCAGACATATCGAATCGCATTCTGAATACTGAAGAATGTCCTTCTGATATCAAATAATTTTGATTTTTGAAATTGCAATGTAATACACATTTTATGGCAAATCATTAAAAATTGATATTTTTGATATTTAACAGTACTCGAAGTAAACTTTATAAATCTGATGATTTATACTTAACGTATGTAGGTGGGATGAAATGCCGATCGAATTGAAAATTTTGACCTTTCGTATTGAAGATATGGATTTTTTCCCAAAACACCAAAAAAATTAGGTCTTTTGGGGAAAAATCCATATCTTCAATATGAAAGGTCAAAATTTTCAATTGATCGTCGGCTTTTCCTCCCAGCTACATACACTTTAAGAATATATCATTAGATTTATAAAATTTACTTCGAGGACTGTTATATATCAAAATTTGAAAAATATCAATTTTTGATAATTTGTCATAAAATTTGTATTATATCGTGATTTTCAAAAATGAAAATTATTTGATATCAGAAAGACATTATTCGTATTCAGAATGCAATTCGATACGTCTGTGGTGCTCTCATGTCCCATAAAAAACACTGTCGAAACGCTCTAAACGCTCATTTCAGATCCCTTAAAGCACCACTTATGTTTAATATCTGAATTCATTGTAATTGTAAGGTTCCATACAGAGAAACATCATTCTATAATAATATCTTAGAAACATTCAGAGAAGTACAATATTGTTTTTATAATGTACATATCAAAAATGGTTACGAAGATTCTAAAACATTAGATTGTAATTATTTTGTTATAATTATGTTCAATGTAAATGTGTTACTTACTGATTTGAATAACAAATAAATTGGTTTGATCCAGATGCCAGTAACATGACAAAGGTGTTTTTCTTTGCATCATAATTTCTTCTTCAATGTCACTATGTAAGTTTGTTTCTCTAAAGTCACTCTGCACAAAAAATGTCTGACAGCCTTAATCTGTGTAGAAAAGAAGTCATAAAGAATATTACGTGTATATTTGAATTTCTATTTTAAAGGAGTATTTTGTGATTTTAGCCTTCTCTTTTTATGACATTTTTCAAAAGATATCCACGCAAAAAGCTTATTCCCAAAATTTTAGTTAATTCAGATTTTGTGTTAGCGAGTTAATGCATGATTATGTGCATTACACTGCTCCGTAGCCCACTATGTTGAATTTCATTCTGGTACACCAGGGCGTAAATTTGGCGATATTTTTCGTAAAAGAATGAATCTACAAGAAATTTTTTGTACATAAACATTATGTGGACAGAGGTTTCCAGTGGTGTGAAAATCTCCACTTTTTTTGAGAACAGTGAAGGATGAGACTGTGGATCACAAAATGCCCTTTAAAAGTAACTTGTCCATTTTCTTTATATTTACTGTACAATGAAATTAAATACATGATGAATTAATCTACAAGATGGTTCTTTCAAATTTATTATATGTTTTGATTTCTAATTTTGTTAAGAAAAAAAAAAAGCCACAAAAGTTAATTTGTCTTAAGAGCAACAAATGGAAAAAAAAGACAAAAGCGGTTTGGGATTAAAAAAAAAAGTTTTATTAGGGCTAGGAAAATGCATCATTTGATTTCTTTTTTTATTGCATTTTTGGGTCCTTTTTTATTGTTGTCTGCTCTTTTTTGTCCACTTTTTGTTAAAATGTAAAATTCCATCATTTTTTCTGTGTACTTTATTTTTTCTCTTAAGAACTCAATCATGTTTCACCATTGTTCATCACCATTTAATAAAGAACGATGTATCCGCAAGTTGTAATTGAGATATAAATTTACTCTGTATTTTGTTATGCTAAATACACTTACAAAACTGTATCCCTTACACCGCATAGAGGTTATCCGTGTTCTATAAGTTGCATATCCTATCAGCGACTGCTATACCTTGTTTAGGACTTTCAAAAGAAATACCTGCATGTGCAACCATGTCGACTGCTTCAAAATAGCCCGCCAAAGTCATGCAGGTAACTCCGAGGTCGTGCATTGAATTGGTTTGAATGAGGAATACTATGGGAATCAGCACCTTTTGTTAGAAGTCACGCATGAGTAAAGTGGATAACCTCTATTGGGACTGGTTTTATTGTAGCGTCTTTTACAGGAAATTATCAGGCGTCTATGAATATAGTTTCCTGTGAAACCTCACATAGAAAATGGTTAATTAATTTTATTTGACTCATCAATTGATCCTATCATAAAGTAAAGGAATGCACGTATAGCAAATCAGCTGAAAACCGTTTGCAAATTTTGTTCCTGTTAAAACATGGTGCAAGTATGCAATTATATACCATGTATTTACCATGTAATCTAATCGCTTTTCAAAAGAATATGTTAAAATAAAGCAAATTTAGACAGTATATTGCACTGAAAATGCTGTAAACTCCTGGAGCTTCTGGGGGCTTTACACCTGGGCCCCACCATGGACCCCACCGGGGCCCTTAAGTGGGCCCCTAGACCCCATGCCAAGAGGCTCACACATGTTGCTTGTTTCGATTTCAAACTTTTAACCAGCCACTTCTTTTCAATTAATCCCCCTGCTTCTTACAAAAGTTTTCATTATCACACCCCAGAGGTTCTTTAAATGTGAGCCCAGAATACATTGCAGCCACTTACAGCATGTTTGAGAAACATTGGTTATTTTCACAAAATATCACACTGAGCTCCTGCTGTGCATGGTCAAGGTTGTTATACAACAAGATAAGCTATGGGTCTGCATGCATGCATGTGCAAGAAAACTTTGCTGGTTCCACCTTCTTTTCCCAAGCATTTAAAATATCTAAAATTGTTATAAAAACACACAACTTTATAACGTTCATGGTAGCGATGTATCCACAAACATTACTCGAACCCAATTATCAATTCAAAACATAAAAGTCTCGATGAATATTCCATCAAAACTACTGGTTCTTATTTTGTACATAAATTTGAATGTGAAATGGTGTTGAAATGGCTCCTTTATCACATTGCACATAATATCATACTGCATGCTGGGATTACATTGAATCAACCTCTGATCACACCCCCTTGAAAAAAAATCCTGCGTATTGATAAACTACATGATATCAGCAGTAGATATGGCATTGATGAACTACAAGATATCTGCAGTAGATGTGGCATTGATAAACTACCTGATATCAACAGTAGATGCGAGCATTGATAAACTGTGTGATATCAGCAGTAGATATGGCATTGATAAACTACATATCTGCAGTAGATATGGCATTGATAAACTACCTAATATCAACAGAAGATATGGTATTGATAAACTACCTAAAGTCAGCAGTATATGGAATTGATTAACTACCAGATATCAGCAGCAGATGTGCCATCATAAAATACCTGATATCAGCACTAGATATGGCATTGATAAACTATCTGATATCAACAGTAAATATGGCATTGATAAACTACCTGATGTCATCAGTAGATGTGACATTGATAAACTGCCTGATATGAGCAGTAGATATGACATTGATAAACTACTTGATATCAGCAGTAGATGTGGCATTGATAAACTATCTGACATCATCAGTAGATGTGACATTGATAAACTGCCTGATATCAGCAGTAGATGTGGCATTGATAAACTACCTGATATCAGAAGATATGGCATTGATAAACTACCTGATATCAGCAGTATATGGAATTGATCAATATCAGCAGTAGATGTGGCATTGATTGATAAACTACCCAATATCAGCAGTATATTCATATGGCATTGGTAAAGTACTTGATATCGGCGGTAGTATGGCATTGATAACTGAAATCAGCAGTAGATTTTGTACACTTTGGCAGATACAAAATGGCAATCGTCTCATATAACACGGGCGGTATCATTTCGCTTTGTTGTTTTACACCAAAAGTAACAACAGCGGCTAAAAACCTAAAAACGACAGCAGCAAAAGACAGCAGCTAAAGAAAAAGAAAAGAAAAAGAAAAAAGACAGCAGCTAAATGCCTTTATTCTCACTCTTATTCACTTCAATTCAAATAAAAATATCATAAGTATTACAAATTTTAAAGGAGTATTTCGTGATCCTAGCATCCTCTATTTATGTCATTTTTCATTAGATATCCATTTAAAAAAACCTATTCCCAAAATTTCAGTTGATTCCGATTTTATGCGTTCATGAAGTTATGCATGATTATGTGTATTGCACTGCTCCATAGACAATGCATTGTAATTTTAGTTCTGGTGCACCAGAACGAAATTCAAATTTCACGATATTTTTGCTAAGCGTTTAATTAATCTGCAAGAAATATTTTGTACATAAACATTATGTAGCCAGAGGTTTCCAGTAATATAAAAATCTCAACTTTTTTTGAGAAAAGTGGGGGGATGAGGCTGTGGATCACGAAATGCCCTTTTAATCAAATTAAATCCTACATTTTACAAGGACTTACCTACATGTAGGGCTTAAAATCGATCAAGTCTGTTGCTATGCGCCTCCGATTGGTTCAAATAGCAAGTACATGTATCGCGTTGATGCACACACACTAAAGTGTGTGATATCATGTCATATCACGCAGGTAAGGACCAATAAGATTGCAGGAACGTTCTCAAGTGTTTAGGATGTAAAATAAATGGGTAGGCCTATGGCTAGCAGATGGTACTCTGTACAAAATCCCTATACCAATTTGGTATTTGTTGAGTCACAAAATGGCCGTTTATGCTCAACAGCTTGTACACCGATCTGAACCCTACAAAGAGAAGAATCCATGGGTTCTTTTTGGCGGGATTAGGTCTAACCTATAACAGTAGCAAATCACCTGTGCTAACATATTCATGAAAAGTACATACATGCATTAACATGTAGGAGGTTTGTCATGTTAGCACCCTTGAGCCCAAAGACTTCTTTTGAGGATAGACTTTAATACTCTTTTTTAACTATATACGTACCCTGTACATGATTATAAACAATTGTTGATTCTTGGCTCAGGTAGAATGTAACTAACATAACCATTGCATACTTGTATCATGTGTACGCAGAAGCACGTTGCTGGGCTTCTTGATATCTTTGTATGCCGGTGTAGGCTGATTGTCAGACACTGAGCTACAGTGTTCTGCCAGGGCCATGCAAGAATTTCTGGTAGCCTACATGAAATCAGGCCTCAAATTTTAATTTGTTTAAAAAAAATTGACTCATACCATTGTGTATTATTGATACAGCCCTGGCTGAAATTTGATATACTTTTGATACACCACTTTTGATACATATGACAAATGTATGAAATAAAAAGTATTTGAATTGGAACCCTCATTTCATACACTTTTATGTATCAAAACTGTATCAAATTAACATTGCATACACATTTTATACATATCAAAAGTGTATCAAATGCCAAGATAATGTATCAAAAAAGTATCAAATGAAATGTATCATTTCATTTCATACATATTTGATACATAATTATATCAAAAGTGTATCAAATTTGTAACTGTATCAAATCAGGGTTCCAATTTAAACTGTATCAAATTAGCATTGAAATTTTTATCCTTTCATTTCATACACATTTCATACATAATTATATCAAAAGTGTATGGAATATGTAACTGTATCAAATCAGCATTCCAATTTAAACTATCAAATTAGCGTTCAAATTGTTATCCTTTCATTTCATACACATTTCATACATAATTATATCAAAAGTGTATGAAATATGTAACTGTATCAAATCAGGGTTCCAATTTAAACTGTATCAAATTAGCGTTGAAATTTTTATCCTTTCATTTCATACACATTGCATACATAATTATATCAAAAGTGTATGGAATATGTAACTGTATCAAATCAGCGTTCCAATTTAAACTGTATCAAATTAGCGTTCAAATTTTTATCCTTTCATTTCATACACATTCCATACATAATTATATCAAAAGTGTATGGAATATGTAACTGTATCAAATCAGCGTTCCAATTTAAACTGTATCAAATTAGCGCTCAAATTTTTATCCTTTCATTTCATACACATTTCATACATAATTATATCAAAAGTGTATGAAATATGTAACTGTATCAAATCAGGGTTCCAATTTAAACTGTATCAAATTAGCGTTGAAATTTTTATCCTTTCATTTCATACACATTTCATACATTATATCAAAAGTGTATCAAATATGTAACTGTATCAAATCAGGGTTCCAATTTAAACTGTATCAAATTAGTGTTGAAATTTTTATCCTTTCATTTTATACACATTTCATACATAATTTATATCAAAAGTGTATGAAATATGTAACTGTATCAAATCAGGGTTCCAATTTAAACTGTATCAAATTAGCGTTGAAATTTTTATCCTTTCATTTTATACACATTTCATACATAATTTATATCAAAAATGTATGAAATATGTAACTGTATCAAATCAGGGTTCCAATTTAAACTGTGTCAAATTAGATTTGAAATTTTTATCCTTTCATTTCATACACATTTCATACATAATTATATCAAAAGTGTATGAAATATGTAACTGTATCAAATCAGGGTTCCAATTTAAACTGTATCAAATTAACATTGAAATTATTATCCTTTCATTTCATACATATTTGATACATAATTATATCAAAAGTGTATCAAATATGCCACTGTATCAAATCAGTGTTCCAATTCTAATGCTGGCCAGCGGGACCGCCCTATTTTTGATACATGCCGTTTTATACACTTGTGACACCCCCCATACACAATTTTGTCGGCCAAAAGTGACTGTTGTCACCAAAAGCAAGTGATTGTCGGCAAATGTAGTCCAACAGAGACATATAAAAGATTAATGTATAGTAATGGTATTATTGTGAATGTTATTGTAGTTACTAATCAAAAAAATTGGTCCAATTTTTTTGACCCATAACCCCCCCTTCCCCACTTTTTAGATTCTTGAGCGCAGTCCTGGCTAACAATTTGGGTCTACAATTCACAAAATGTTTCCTTCGGCAAAACATGCTGTACACCCCCCGAATCATATTGGTCTAGCGTCGCCCTTGTACCTTTATTTTGACCTGACACCTCATTTAAGTTTTCGGCTGAGTTTCGGTCATTCCATACACCGTAAGAGGTAAATGGAGTTGCATTCATACAACCAATAGAAATCAACTGGGCGGAGACAGGCCATAATAACAAAACATTATGGTTTTCGCTAGCAAATTGTATGCAATAACTTTCAATAAGCCTTTTATATATGTATCATTGATATTAGTACTAGTATTAGAAATTAAGACATGTTTGTGCCTTGTTCCTTTGCTGATACATTTATATTATATTTACCTGTATTCCAAGCGTATACACTCAGTTTGGAACATTTATTATAGGCCTATCACATTAAATGGTTATATTTTGGTCATGATGAAATTAATATAGTTAAAGTAGAACACACATTACACATCATATTTTTGATTGGCCTTTTGAAACCTCCCACTTTTAATATGTTTATCCACTTCTTTCAAGCCCTGTGAACCATATAAAACCTATTCAAACCCATTCATATGATTCATACTGTTGTATCATTAATGGTAACAGCTATGGGATATATCTCAACATGTTCATTCCTTGCCAAAATTGCTTGTTCCGCAGTAAATATGGCCTACATACAAAATACTTCACATTCAAAGTTTAATTTAATTACTTGTTGAAAAACAATCTAAAGACAAGCAAAGCAACATTGTTTATGTGATTCAGTGTCAAGACAGTGGATGCGAAGAGCTGCATATAGGGGAGACTAAACAAACGCTTGCTAAACGCATGTACCAGCATAGACGAGCCAGCACTGGTTGCGGTGACTCGGCCGTCTATACGCATTTGTACATTGCAAAAACATTCATTTGACAAGGATGTTAAAATCTTGGACAGAGAAAGCAGATGGTTTGAGAGAGGGGTCAAAGAAGCAATTTACGTGAAACAGGACGAGCCTTCACTTAATAGGAGAGGCAACCTACGTCACAACTTGGCCGGGGCCTACAGTTCAGCGATCAGGAAGATACCTGAACTCAAAGGTGGTGAGCTGTGATACTACAACATCCGTTTCACAGGTCAATGAACTTTTGCCACCAGATGATCAGTAGGGCTGATTGGACGTGAAAATTTCCACTCAAAAATAGTAAGTCCAGTTGACTAGATTATAGTTCAATATTAATATTACTTGTTTTGTTTAGAAAAAGAAGCTCAATACTTTAATTAAGTTTTCAGGACCTATCCACATGCCCCAATATCTGAGTGGTCTTAGTTATTTTCAGTTTTGTATGTTGAATCTTTAGATCCACTGCAATGCATGCAGGGATAGCACTTATTGCTGAGAGGATCCTTGTCCCCATCTGATCACAAATGTATCCTCCCTATGTCAATATGCAAGAGGTGTCAGGCTAATAATAAAGATAGTATAGTTGCATATGGCCAAAAAAAAAAAAAAAAAGTTTGTCTCGAAGCTCACGAGTGGTTTGAAAAACAAATTCGACATGCGATTTGTTTTTATTCCCGACTTGGTATTTTTATGGTATAGAAAAAAAATCTGATTTTCGCCCGAACTTTTGCGGAAAAAAAAAATGTTTGAAATTAAGCTTTGAGACAAAAGCTTTTTTTTAGCCTAATGTGTGACTGGCACATGCACACTTACGTGAATTTGCATGCCCTATTGATGCGCACAGTAACAAAAACCAAACCATTTTTGCCAACTATACTTTCAACCAACAGAAGGCAATTAGGCATTGTTCAGTGTCTTTTTTAGTATATACATAGGCCTACACTGTGTAAGTAACTACATGTATAGGTCTTCTACTATGAAACATCAACAATTGCTAAGCACCCCCCAAAAAAAAGGTTTGTCTCAAAGCTCACGAGTGGTTTGAAAATAAATGTGAAATGCTATTTTTTTTATTCCCTACTTGGTATTTTTAAGGTGTTTCGAGAAAACAAATCGGATTTTTGCCGAATTTTTTCGGAAAAATAAAAAAAAAAAATGTTGGAAATAAAAAAAAATTCAGCATTTTTTTTTTTAAATCATGCTATTTTACAAATGTGCGTGCAAGCTTTGAGACAAACCCTTTTTTGGCTTAACCAAGTTGCATACATGGTATCACATGATCCTGGCTGACACTTGTTCTTTTTTGGACATAGTAACTGAACATAATTGCAGGATTCTGGACCTTATACCGGGACCTTATAGGAACATTTTGTGAGAAGGAGCATGTATGTACGTCATCCACCAGTGGAGCTCCTGCGCCCCTCCGCAGAACTTCCGGTAGTGGATGTTCTGCGCTCGGGGGCGCAGAGAATCCACTGTCGGAGTTGCTGCGCCCGGGCGCAGTCCCTTATATGTAACGGTGGATCATTGCTGCGCTCGGGCGCAGAACATCCACTGTCGGAGTCGAGTTTTATAATACACATTCTTATTAGGCCTATATTAATAAATATACATGCATATAATAACTAGTATTAGGCCTATTATAATAGGCATGCGTATAATAACTATAAATGGATCATTGCTGCGCTCGGTCGCAGAACATCCACTGTCGGAGTTGCTGCACTGCCGGAGTAACTGCGTTCGCGCGCAGAGAATCCACTGTCGGAGTTGATGCGCTCGGAAGCTAAATAAATTATTTTCTTATTATATATTTATTGCTTCCGAGCGCAGTTACTCCAACAGTGGATGTTCTGCGCCGAGCGCAGCAATGATCCACCATTACATATAAGGGACTGCGCCCGGGCGCATCAACTCTGACAGTGGAGCGCAGAAATGATCCACTAGTATTATAATAACAAAATGTATTATATTGCTTCCGAGCGCAGTTACTCCAACAGTGGATGTTCTGCGCCCGAGCGCAGCAATGATCCACCAGTAGGCCTAATATAATAAGAAAATGTATTATATTGCTTCCGGCGCAGTTACTCCAACAGTGGATGTTCTGCGCCAGAGCGCAGCAATGATCCACCGTTACATATAAGGGACTGCGCCCGGGCGCATTAACTCCGACAGTGGATTCTCTGCGCCCGAGCGCAGAAATGACCCACCGTTATTATAATAAGAAAATCTATTATTTTGCTTCCGAGCGCAGCAACTCCGACAGTGGGTGTTCTGCGCCCGAGCGCAGCAATGATCCACCAGTATTATAATAAGAAAATGTATTATATTGCTTCCGAGCGCAGTTACTCCCAACAGTGGATGTTCTGCGCCCAAGCGCAGCAATGATCCACCGTTACATATAAGGGACTGCGCCCGGGCGCATCAACTCCGACAGTGGATGTTCTGCGCCTGAGCGCAGAAATGATCCACCAGTATTATCATACGAAAATCTATCATTTTACTTCCGAGCGCAGTTACTATAATAAGAAAATCTATTATTTTGCTTCCGAGCGCAGCAACTCCGATAGTGGATGTTCTGCCCGAGCGCAGCAATGATCCACCAGTATTATAATACGAAAATGTATTATATTGCTTCCGAGCGCAGTTACTCCAACAGTGGATGTTCTGCGCCCGAGCGCAGCAATGATCCACCGTTACATATAAGGGACTGCGCCCGGGCGCATCAACTCCGACAGTGGATTCTCTGCGCCCGAGCGCAGAAATGATCCACCAGTATTATAATAAGAAATATAATTATTATATTATTTTGCTTCCGAGTGCAGCAACTCGGACAGTGGATTCTCTGCGTCCCCGAGCGCAGAACATCCACTACCGGAAGTTCTGCGGAGGGGCGCAGGAGCTCCACTGGTGGATGACGTACATAACTCGAAGGAGAGAATTCTCACCCAAGGCAACCTCAACACTCGCATATCATATTCTTTCGGCCAACAGCGCAATGCTTTAACCTCACCCTTTTTCTGATGGTATACATAACCATTAAAAGAATCAAGCTATCGTATAAGTAGTACTCTGATGTTTGTAGCAATTTCTTTATTTACATGTTTTATAATTGCTTCATTTCAGGTTAAGGTATACAAATATTTTTGATTAAAGTACTTTGCCTACCTTTAAAAGGCTGCAGGTTTAATACATAATCATAAACATACATTGATGGGAATTCATACTACCTATCAAATCTTTTTTTTTTTTTGGGGGGGTAAGATCATACTGCTAAGCAGCACTTCATCAGACTGGCAAGTCGCAACTTTGTATCTCCTTCTTTCCTGAAGTTACTACCATTAGCGGTGCAAGAAAATATTCAGTAAGAAATAGTTCCAATCATCTCTATTCATAACACTGTGTATACTTTCAGTCATCTGGGATTTGATCAATTAGTGGATAATTAAATCTGGTCAACCAGAAAAACTCACATTTTGGTCAGATGGAATCACCGACGTTTCTGCCAAAACCTTTGGCCTTCAGCTGGGTGGATGATTTAGGGTCATCCGAGGTCAATCGATGAGGAAGTTGCTTGATGACCCGATCCCAACCATGTGACAGATTCACTCTAACGCGGAGAAAATTCAGGGTATTGTGTTGGACGCGGACGAGACGATTACATCCTTCGACGTCACTGCCTTGTTCACGAGCATCCCTCCAGCAGACGCGGTACTCGCATGTTCGGGACGCTTTTGAAGGAGGATAAGACTTTGTCCGAACGCACAGACTTGTCGCCAGATCAGATTTGTGAATTGTTGAGCCTTTGTTTGGACAATACTTACTTCAGCTATGGCAATAACTTTTACCAACAATGTCATGGTTGTTCGATGGGCTCCCGGTGTCGCCGATTATTTCAACTTGTACATGGAGCGATTTGAACAGTGTGCCTTGTCGCCTTACCCCGGATCTCCACCTTCCAAATGGTATCGTTATGTTGACGATACTTGGGTTATAGTCAAGTTTTCGGAGCTCGACAAGTTCTTTGCGCATATTAACCAAGTGGATAATAACATCAAATTCACCCAAGAAGGTCTGACGGACAATAAACTTCCCTTTTTTGGATTGCTTGGTTACTGTCAACCAAGATCGCACTCTCTCAGTATCTGTATTTCGCAAACCAACACATACTGATCAATATTTGCAGTTCAGCTCTAATCATCCATTGGTCCAGAAACTCGGTGTAGTGAATACTCTTTATCACAGGGCCGATACCATCATCACAAAGGACTCTGATAAGATCAATGAGCACCAACACTTGCGCCACGCCTTGAAAACGTGTGGTTACAAAGACTGGGCAATTGACAAGGCCCTAAATCGTGGTGAGAAAGACGCTAAACCAGCCAGCGAACCCACCGCGCCTTCTGGTACCAAGACTTTTGTCACCATCCCCTACCATGGGGATGTTTCAGAGAAATTAAAGAGGATCTACCGCGATCACGGCATCACTACACACTTCAAGCCAACCAATACCCCGCGGCAGTCGCTAGTACACCTAAAGGACAAACAGCCCAAGGGCCGTTTAAGTGGTGTTGTGTATGGTGTCCAGTGCGCTGAAGATCAGGGGTGCCAAGAACATTACATTGGTGAAACCGCCAACCACTGCAGAGTCGCATGTCCCAACATAGACGCGCCAGTTCAAGTGGCAACGATTCAGCTGTCTACAAACACCTAAAGGGCAGTGGTCACAGTTTTGACACTGACGACGTTGTCATTTTGGATCGTGAACCGCTGGTACGAACGGGAGTCAAAGAAGCAGTGTGGGTACGAGCGGAACAGCCGTCACGCAACAGGAGCGGGGGCTTAGAGTGAATCTGTCACATGGTTGGGATCGGGTCATCAAGCAACTTCCTCATCGATTGACCTCGGATGACCCTAAATCATCCACCCAGCTGAAGGCCAAAGGTTTTGGCCGAAACGTCGGTGATTCCATCTGACCAAAATGTGAGTTTTTCTGGTTGACCAGATTTAATTATCCACTAATCTCTATTCATAGTGTTTCCCCTCGATGTTGCCTGATCCAAATTGCTTCCCTAATCTGTCTTTTGTTCCTGTTAGTCTCCCTTGATCTGATATTAGCATCCTGATGACATGGTTGTTTTTGAGCAATGTGGTATGTGGTAGCAACTTCAGGAAAGAAGAAGCAAGTTTGCCAGTCTGATGAAGTGCTGTGTAGCAGCATGAAACTGTAACAAGGTATGTTACCAAAAATGGATTTGGTAGTATAAATTCTCATCACACATTTAATATTGACAATCCAGATGAAATTAATACAACATACACATACAAGCTGTATCAAAAATGATTGGTACCCATCAGTTTTCATGAATAATGGATGAGTCGGACACATAAACAATAAAACATTCAACGTAAGATGCAAATACTTTTTAGATTAGTTGTATAACAAGTCATAAACTATAAGGATCCTATGTTGCATTTTGAAGAGGCGGGCTTTTCAATAAACATCAAAATTGATGAGTACCAATCATTTTGATACAACATTTTTATTATGTCAGTGGTCTGTGCTGTGCGGCGAGCATAAACACAGACGTGATACTGTAAAAGTCAATATTTTTTGTGAGAAGATATTTTTGCGATTTTGTCAATTGCGCGAGAATTAAATTTCACGGTTTTGATATTGATACAATAGAAACCTAATCATGCAAAAGGTTATTTTAGCGAGTTTTTATTTTCGTGATTTTATGTCCACTCGCGAAATTCGCGAAAATAAAAACCTCGCAAAAATTTCTACTTTTACAGTAAACAATCACACTGATTGGTTGACCAACGGTCTTGACAACAAGATGGTTGACCCATTGGTTGTCAGTGCATTGAAGTGCCAGCGCGTACCCAGATCACAGAAATAATAAAAATATTGGGTTATTCATTTGATATACCCTCCTGTTTCTCTTGAGTGTGAGTAGTGGCATAGCCAAGTGGTGGGGGTGGGGGGGGGTAAGGGAGCAACTGCCCTCCCCCACCCGGCATTGAGATTTTTATACCTTTTTTAAACTTTATAGCATAAACTTTTTTACCATTTTCGTCAAATGTTGCCCCTTCAAAAGTTGCCTTGCCCCCTTCGCCCTCTCCCCCCTCTCAAAAAGTCATTGCTACTTCACTTAGTGAGAGGGATGTTGACAATTCAGGTGGACATGTCAAATGGCTAATTTATTGCAAGTGCAAGGATAATCACAGGCCTATAATTGGAAGAGCTGCCTTAAGTTACATATTGTACTACCTGTATAATGGCAATATGCCCATCATGTCCTATTAGTGAATAGTGGTTCTTTTGTGGCATCTGAACAATTCTGTATCTTACTCTATTATGCACCTCTGGTGCAAAACACCCACTCCCCTTATTCAATGTTCAATACCAAATGCCTCAATTTTGAAATGTGTACAGATAAGAATTTCTAAGGGGGTTTTGCACTTGGTTTAAGAGATCACACCACTAAATCGTGTCCAACCCTATCTGACTGAAGAAATAAGAACTAGTGTTTAATTCGCTGACCATACTGGGTGCATTAAAATGGGAAAAAAAAAGTTTGAAATGAAGGCTGATGTGCTAATTTTTTGGTGATAGTTGTGCTCTGTGGACGTTTTTCTCATCATCTGAGCATAAAAAGATGAAAAATATTACAATTCTGAAATTTTATGAAGGTTTTTTTGGTTCCAATGCACCAACTGATGTCAGAACATAGAGGCGCTGAGCTGTAGAGTTTGGTATGGTTTACATCATGTTCGATGCACCACTGCGAAAAAATCAAGCAGGTCAACTATCAAAAAAATGCTGGTTCTAGGGTAGAATATATATCATAAACTTTTGGCAAAATGGTGTTTTGAATGCACTAGGATGTTATAACCATGAGAAAATGACGATTTCTTGTGTACCTTTTAACATATAAAAGAAGCGGAACTTGATATAGTGGTGTGATCCCTTTAGGCCGAGATTTCCTGATGGATCGCCAACCTCCAACACACCAAAACAAGTGAAAGATTATAGTTATATACAGTAAAATAATAACAAAACTATTTATTTGATCTTTAAAGGGGTATGGTTCAATCTTGTTGTGTTCTGTTTTCTATCTTACACTGAGGCCTACCATTAAGACAATAATGTGTGATTTGCATAAAGAATAGATTCTTATTTTCACTGATCACATTATCCCCTTTTAATTTCGAGCCAAACAAATGAAGTATAACGAAGAAAATTGCGATTCATTCCAACGCCTACTCTGCGTGTCTTACGCTCGCCGATCATATTACACGTAACTGCACGGAGCCGCGCTCGACGTATGTACATACAAGCTGACAGCCACGGTACATGTTAGCAAGTACTCGATCGTTGAACTCTGAATAAAACCGGTCGATTCGGTTTTAATACAAAAGTTAAATTTTACTGTTATTAAAGCACTTCAGGCTTAGTCTTTACATGGTATTTTAGTATACCACTGGGCATTATAATTATGCAAAAAGTAGAAATCCGAGTAAAATTGAGGGCGTCGCTGTGAAGTAAATCACACATTATGGCTTTAAGACATGAGTTGTATTGCTTCAGCGGTTTTGATACAAGAAGCAAAAACGTGTAAAGAGGTTGTGCATGAAATTATTGATTGGCTCCAAACAAAGGATTTGAACCGGTGTCCTTCACTGTAATCATGGCGTAGTGCAGTCCATTCAATCAAATGTTGTCATCAAGCTATTTGATTGCAGTGCATTTGGTATGTGTGTGAGATTGTGTTGCAATCATGCTTCTGTTGAATACATTCGAGTAGTCCGCCATATTTACGGTATGATACGTTACATGCACAACCTCTATAACAATGCCCCATATGAGAGTACATACACCTCTGGTGGAGGTTACCTCAATTTACCATGTTTTTGTTCACACCACCTAAACAAAACATATCTTGGGTATTAAATTTGACTGGGGTTATGAAAAACATATGAGATTTCTACCAAAATCACATTTTTGATGAAGAAAAATGGGGGATGAGGCTCTCAACCCCTCGTAACCCGCCCCCCGTAGAAGGCATTGGTGGAAAAAAATTGGGTTAACAATAGACTATTTTTACCCAGGTGACAGAAAAAAGGGGAGAATTGTAAAAAATGGTGAAAACTTGTGAATTGAATTGAATTATACATAAAAATTTGCTCTTCACTTTTGCAAACCATGCAACAAAATTTTTGGTCTACAAATCACAACTTTAAATTCGGCAAAAAATATTTCCGTTGGTATATTTACAAGTTGTGCCCCCCCCCCCGGTTTCAATATCCTGGCTACGCCACTGCCTGTGTAGCCGCAGTCTGTGGCCCTCACGGACTTAGCGAGCGCATAGCGCGAGGAACCGAGCGCGAAGCGCGAGACGTTCAATCGAGCGCGTCAGTATAAATAGCAACAGAGCCCGAAAGTAGTGCTACTGCCTGTGTTGCCACCACTGGACAGCTGTATTTAGAAGCACCCCTTTTCAATGTACCTTTACAAGTAAATTGTGTCACATGTCTAAATTAAAATAACATACAGTACCATCAAAAACTTTCAGCTTAAGATTATAATGATTTAACTTCACAAAAGTTCTCCAAGAACAATAACACATGTAATGGAATGATACATGTATACATATTTTTTCTTCTTATTTTTAGAAAAATATATAACTTGATGACAAAAACACTACAGATATATTGCATGTATATCATGCATACATAAAAAATTGATCCACAAATATCAAGTAACTTACTTAATGCACTATTTAAGTATTTCCCCACACTCCCCCCATCCTAGGAAATGTGCACACTGCTGGAGATTGTAAAGAGTTAACATGTGGGTGCGACTTACATGGAGAAGTGATGCATTTCAACCCGGGGGATTGGCAATGGTAGAAACAAGAGGATAATGGGACATGTAATGCCTACAATGGTCCCCAGGAGTCGGGGGAATATATGTAAATGTAATTATCCCAAAAATAGAGACCATCAGTGTGATGTCACAGTGGCCATCTTGTGGATATTAGTAAAATCTGTTCAAAGTTTCAGGGCATGAACAACAAGTGAATTAGGTATAGAGCAATACTAGCAGTCAGTCAATCAAAAGAGGTCAATCATATCAAACAAGTGAATGAGGAGCTTATGGGTACGAATCATGTATACAAACACTATTGCCATGAGTCACGCTTGAAAAACGCTGACAGCCTCTATTCAAATCACCATCATTTCCCCATGATAGAAGGAGTAGTGGGGGAAGTAGTTGAATTGTGCATAATTTGATACATAGCTTCATTTGCCACTTCTGCAAAACAGGTGTTTTCCCCTCTTTTATTTTCTCAAATCAACTTTCTACTTAGGGACGAAATCAAAACTCGACCGTCCGGTTGCTATTGTTCTAAACAATGGTAACCGGACAGAACCAGGTGGAACCGGCAGTCAACCGCTGGTCGAGTTTTGATTTCATTCCTTAATTTCTAACATAATTTGAATATCTGTACATGTATATCATCTTTTTATCTTCCACCTATATTGCTCTGCATGCGGCTAGCCATAGGCTTTAACTTACAAAGTTTTGAGATATTTTCTCAAAATATCAAGAGCCATCTTAAGAACCACTGAACCAATAGTACACTTGTTTGTACTCATTTTAATATATTTTTCATGCTGATTCAAAATATGGTCATGAAAATTTACAATTCTGACATTTTTGGATTTTAATTTTCTTTTGAAACTTGTCATCTGAAGTCGACACCCGAGTGGATTGAGTTAAATTGGTTGCAAGTACATAGATATACAGGGTAAGATTCATGTATGTGATTCAAATGGAACTTCCTGGTGTGTTCAATTCCATCTAAAACTCATACTCCCTCTGTGGAAGATATTTCAAAAATCTTCTACAAGGGTAGTGTGGATTTCAAATGGAATAGCCCAATATTGTTTCAATGGAGGATCAGATTTTTGACCATCATTTGGCCCCCTGACTTATCCACTGACTTATTTCTTGAATTCAGTGCTTTCCCAGGTGGTGAAGTACACCTTCTTACGTAATGTGGTCACAGGAGCAGGTATCTGCCCATACTCCCCTGCCCCTATCTTGGCCGATTCCTTGCTCAGTTTTCTATTCACTTCAGTCAATATACTCATCAGATCTTCTGAATCATGAAGCCTTTCGAGCTTATCTACAAGTATGCTCACATACCAAGATCCTAGGACTGTATTGCGATACGACACATGGCCTGGGACTGTGGCAAAACCTAGCAAGAAATCAGCATGATTCGGGAGGGTTTTATCTAAAGCAGCCCCGATTCCGGTCAGCGATGATGTTGGATCCCCAGGTGCATCGTGACAGATGTTGTGCTTCAGATGTGATGCTTGGCCTTGACAAGCCTGGATGAAGAAGATCTTGGGTTTTCCTCTCAAAGATGGACATTTCTCGGCAGTGAATAGAGACAAGATATCTTGTATCTGGAGGTACTGGCCTTCACATCCTGCCACTGCTCCCAGCTTACCGTGAGTGAGAATGCAGCACACAAATGCATCAAAGCTGCTATGGCTTTTGCGTCGAATGCTATCCAGAACATCATACATAGGGGTTGTTGCCAGGTTTACTTCATGCTGTATGTCAAACTTGAATTTCCTAAAAATTGCATCCAATTTGTCTAAAAATAAAATAAAAGAGCAATTATGAAAAAAAAAGAAATCAGACTTTCTTATTTTTTAATTAAAAGAGAATTTATGACCAATATGCTGGGGAAGTAACGTGATAAATTGGATTAACTACCATAGCAATAGGTGAAAACAGTTTTGAATATATCGCGCTGCACTAAAAGCAGGTTGCACTTATCACCTGTGTATGTCTGCTATCATAGATTGAATACAATACCAGTCTTTTCAAAGATACTAATCTTACAGGTGCGAGTAATCAGAATAATATGGTTCAATGCAGAGGCCGGGTGCAGAGGTACAGGGTGAACATATCAGTGCAGCGCGGTATATTCAAAATTGTTTTCAGCTATTGCTATAGTAGTTAATCCAATTATTACATAACTTTGCCAGCGTATACATGTTACCTATTAGGCTATTCCAGTTGAAATACATACACCCCCTATATGAAAGACATAACCTTAGCCTCCCACACAGGAGGGTGTGAATTTCAAATTAAATCACCCATTCAGGTAACTCCATTTGAAATTCACACTCCCTGTGTGGGTGATTAAGGTTATGTCTTCCATAGGGGGTGTATGGATTTCAACTGGCACAGCCCATTATGATTAACTGTCACATTTACTAGCTGCTATCTTTCTGAAATTTCCTTTGTCTACTGAATCTCTGGCCAAGTCCTAGGCTACCAATTAAAATACCGCACCGTGGTACGTGTGCCTTACCTTCCACTTGCATGTACCTATTGGGTAATTTATGCTGTCTAGCAGGCAACATTGCAAAAGTGCCTACCATCTAGAATATTATGTCCTATACCTCAATACTTTTGAAATCACTTCATTGGCTGCCAATACGCCAAAGGATCATTTTCAAATTACTTTTGCTTATATAAATGTCTTCACAACCAAGGACCAACATATTTGTCAAATTGCTTATCATTGTATGTTCCAAAGAGACAACTCCGATCTTGCGATGATTATCTTCGTCTTGACTATCCCATGACTAGAGTCTTAGCTGGTGATAGAACTTTTACAGTTTTTGCATCAAAAGAGTGGAATAAGCTACCTGTCTATATTAGACAATCTTCATCAACAAATATATTCAAAAAAGCACTTAAAACTTATTTGTTCCCATAACATGTTCTTATTGATATTGTAATTTGTATTATTTTTAAGATGCACCTTCAAAATGTAGTTTTAAGTTGTAGTATTAAGGTATTTTGTAAGCGCTCTGAGCCTTATGGAAATGGCGCAAATGCTCTTTGTATTGTATTGTATTGTATTGTACTTAAGAAACATTGAGTGCAGTGCTTAGTACTTAGTCATTAATTGACATTTAAATCTGTGGAACTGATTGAAAATGAGGAATTTTCGTAAAATTCGTATATCTCAAGAACATTATGGTATATTTCCAAATTTAAAAAAAAATTATATGAAAGCTGTTTTACTGTGCCAATGCTGATGCATAAAGTATGAGAGCATGAAAGTAAGGCATCAAAGCATTAAAACATGTTACAGTACAGCAGTGATGAGAAAGCATTGTTCACTTACCACGATCCTGACTTGAGCCTTCTCTATCAAAGAGTTGTGTATGCCCTCTGGCTCTAGCATCACTGAAATCCTCATTGTTGATGATAAGGCAGATACCTCTTGGTACATGGCACATCCTGTACATTGCTACACACCCAGTATCATCTGTACTCATGTCTAAAGGGGAAAAATATATTATAAAAAGTAATTTATAAATATCACATTTTGACTACAATGCTTCTGAAAGTTATGGCATGTAGCCTTTTAGTATAGTCACGGGTCCCGCTCACGGGTAGATCTGTTTAAATGTCCTAATAAGCAATATTAATTTGAATGAACCAAAATGACATAAAATTGGTACATCACTGATTAAAAAATGAGGGCAGCCAGTTATACCTTCATCTTTGTGTAGCAGCATGCATTGAGTACACAGAGTTAGGTATGGGGTGTGTTTTAGGCACAATACATTACTACTTTTATGTTTGGCCTAATGCAGTGGCGTACCGTGGCCGCTCCTACCCCGGGGGGCTGAAGAAAATTAAATTTTGGCGCCCCTTCCTCAACAGCCCGAAAAGGTTGACCAAATTTTTTTTTTTGGTGGTTTGAAAAAGTGAAGAGTTTCTTTACTAATTCTTTTTGCCGCCCCTTCTTCTTTTTCCGCCCTTCTTTTTGCTGCCCCTTCTTCTTCCGCCGCCCCTTCGTTTTGGCCGCCCCCTACTGGCGCCCCCAAAGCCCCCCAAAATACATACCAATAATGTTGTATCAATGGCAACTCGACAGACTACAAGAACTTGTTACCAACAAAACTATATGTTTAAGTTTGACATGTAAAGTCAAAGTGGTAGGCCAAGTAATTAATTACTTTATTACGAGACAATAATTCAAAATCTATGCATCAAATTTCAAAACTTTAATAGCAAAAAGAAACCCATTTAGCTTTGCAATATTGATTCTACATTTGCCTAAATAGCTCAAAATTTGTAGCCATGGTGACTCCTTGAATACATAAGATACAGAATCAAAAGTTCCTTAGCAACAACTTACCTGAATCCATCTTTCCAGCAGACTTCATGTGCTGTGATGAGTATGGACTTGCTGATGTCATGACAATATCATCTGAGACACCTGTACAGAACATCAATAATCATGGGAAAAAAATCATCAGTGACCGTCCACCACAAATGGCAACATATCTCGGAACCATTTCTGCAGACATATTACAGCACCTTTGTGATGGATGGTCACATATATATGCCAGCAAAGTGCTACACGATTATCACTATGTCGATCTTTAAGGGTAGACGAGGTATTGTTGGTCGAAGCAACCTAAAATCGATTTTCATTATCTAGATCAATATATTATTGAAAATTAACACCTTGATGTTTTGCAAAAGTTCATTCTACAAATCGTATAATTTGCAAACTTGCTTAATTTATTGTTGTTAATGAGTTATGTACGTTTTACAAAAGTGTTGTTGTTTCAGTTCTCTTTACAACGTAACTCAAGAACCGCAGCACCTATAAAAGTATATCTGTGATATTTTAATTCTTCTACACGCTCGCTATGAATTGAGCAATGCAGTTTTTGCCAAAGCTCACTACCAGTCGTAAGATGCTGCGAACTACCAAATCACAACAGTTTAAAATAATTAATAACCTTAAAGGGCATTTTGTGATCCACAGCCTCATCCTCCCATTTTTCTCAAAAAATTGAGATTTTACCAGAACACTAGTATACCAGAATGAAATTACAACAGTTGCTTATGGAGCTGTGTAATACACATAAATCATGCATAACTTGGAAACGTAAAATCGGAATAAACTGAAATTTTGGGAATAAGCTTTTTTCGTGGATATCTACTGAAAAATGTCATAAAAAGAGGATGCTAGGATCATGAAATTCTCCTTTAATTGAGAGCAATAGAATTCAATATAATAGTAAAAAGAAAGCAAATTTATACTTCTACGCTACTCAAATTTGGTACACTCACCGGAGCGCTTTCACCGGGTCAACCAGCGTCTTCAGCGGATGTTATTGCTCTGAAGATTGTTGTTGCTAGTGATGTAGTACTAGGGCACCTCCGATGACGCCACAGATGTTGATGACGCCAAACTTGAAGATGTTGTGCCGCCCCTTGGTTCCGGGGGTCAGGAGGTTGTCCCGAAGACGCCGGTTGACCCGGTGAAAGCGCTCCGGTGAGTGACATCTGAGCAGCGTAGAAGCCTAAAATTGCGTCCTATTTACGTTTACCGCCACGTATGAATATACATCATTATAATAGCAAAAAGCTTTTGAAAACTGAAAATGGAGAACTTACATGTAGCAGTAAACATACATCCTTGACAAAAATTGACTGTGTAATCTTCAACATTTCGAAATTGTGTGTTCATCAATTTATTATTTGTGTGAGAACTCCAAATAAGAACTGGTAAGGAAGACAACGATGATCAATCTTATTTGGCTGGATAGATTTCATGCCTGCAAATTTGGGCCAGAATCAGAGAATCCGGTCTCGCAACTATTCTCCTAAATTTAACTTGCGAGAATCAAAATTTATTCTAAAAAAGATCATGCATCATATTCAACACGCAGTAAGCTAACTTGACTCTCGCGAGATGAATTTGTGATGAGAATCAATTTTGATTCAAGCAAACTTATTAAAACAAAATTGTACCCCTAGATTTCCTTCACACATTATTACTCCTACTGTTGAATACTGAGTTAGCTACCAGTTATCTTGTGTTGAATGATTGTAGCAGTATCATTAATTATCTGTTATCTATATCCACCCATTTTTGTTTATGCATTACCTGGATCTGGAGGAAGTTTGAAGATTTCTTGATGATGTTCAGGGTCATGACGATCTTTGTCGTTGTCTGACTCTGCTTTTCTGCATATTTTCTTAATTCGATGTATTTCTGAAGGTTTCGGCAGCCATTGTTTCATATTTGTCAGCTTTTGCTAAACTTATATATAGAGTAATTCACCCTAGCTTTTGATTTTATTTGTAAGCAGCTGCTTACAAAGTAATTCACCCTAGCTTTGTACCTCTGGATTTCCTTCACACATTACTCCTCAGGGGCGGATTTAGGGGGGGGCAGCCGGCGCGTGCCCACTCTATTTTGTGACTAGCAAAGGGCCGGTAACTTAAAAATAAAAAAATTGTAAGAAATTAAAAAAAGGAACAAATTCGCCATTTAACAGCAAACAATGGGCCAAAACCGTTGAGTTTTCGAGGGTAACCCCTTTAACACATTTTTTTTCGTCAGTCGACCAAAAGGCGCCTTTTTATCAAAAATTCCTGGATCCGACCCTACTCCTACTGTTGAATACTGAGTTAGCTACCAGTTATCTTGTGTTGAATGACTGTAGTAGCAGTATCATTAATTATCTGTTATCTATATCCACCCATTTTAGTTTATGCATTACCTGGATCTGGAGGAAGTTTGAAGATTTCTTGATGATGTTCAGGATCATGACGATCTTTGTCGTTGTCTGACTCATCACGGCCTGTTGATGAAAGGAAGAGAACTATAATACAGGTTTATATCAATATAAATAAAAAAGTGGACAAAATGATTTAAAGTACAACATTAACAAAGGGCAATATTTGGCCCAAAATGATGCATGGAGTTGTGTACCAAATGCATGGCACATTACGCACATCCGATACTAGGCTCAATGCCAAAATTTGCCTGTATTCTTGGTGTTAGATATTCATAAGTTAGACTAGTGTAAAGACTCCATTAATTAATGAATTAAGAAGCTAAATAAAGTTGTATAGTCCTTCTAATTCCGTGCTCTTTTAAACAAAAGATAAATCAAAATTTTGCAATACAATACAATACAATAAGCGGAATTTATATAGCGCCTTAGCATAAGTATGAACAAAGAATAAGTATTTAAAGTACAACTTACACTACATCTTAGGCTACAGTAAAATGTACAACTTAATTAAAAATAAAAAAAACTGAGTTTGGAAACAAATAGGTTTTCAGATTAGATTTAAAAGTGGCAAGGCTATGTGAAGTACGAAGTTTTACAGGTAATTTGTGCTAGAGAGCTGGCACGGAATTGCAGAAGGCATTATTCCCATATGTTGTGTGAGTTCTTTTACATTCAAGCAGACTGTCATCAGCATGTGATCGTAGGAACATACCATCAGAAAATGTGTGAGATTTTAGGAGATTTTGTATGTACAGTGGTGTTGTTTCATGTCTACTTTTATAAGTTTAATGTGAGATAGTTTGTAGGTAATACGCTCATTTACTGGAAGCCAGTGAAACTCTTTCAGCAGATGAGTGGTGTGTTCCATACGGTTTGCCTTGAAAACAAGTCTGGCAGCTCTATTTTGTATCTTTTGTAGTTTTTGTGTGTTTTTTACAGTTGTTCCATATAATGAAGAGTTACAATAATCAATTCGAGAAATAACAAGTGAGCGGACAGCATGGTTGCAAGTATCTTTATCAATATAACAGCGAATGCGTCCTATATTACGAAGATGATAATTTAAAGAGCGAGAGACAGCAGATATTTGAGATGACATAGACATGGTTGAATCAAAAAGAACTCCAAGGTTGCGTACAGAATCAGATGGTTTGATAATTGTTCCACATACGTTAAGAGTTGGTTCATATATATATTTCAAATTATATGCAGAGCTAGCAACAAAGAATTCGGTTTTATCTTCATTCAGTTTAAGCTTATTTACATTCATCCAATTCTTGATTTCAGCAATACATGATTCCAATTTGAAAAGAGCAGTTACACTATCTCCAGGTATGCGGGGATTAAATTCTGTATATACTTGCGTATCATATGCGTATATGTGATAGTTCAATCTGTGTTTCCAAGTGGGTATGTGTAGTAGCTAAATATCCCAGGACCTACCACTGATCCCTGGGGTAGGCCTACACCACATTTCGCCATAATTCATTCTAGAAACACTTGCTGTTAGAATAAGAAAAATTTTAATGCTAAATTATTGCCCGGGGGGGTCACTCGCTTACCAAAGTGGTACGCATGCTCGTCCCCAAAAACGTCGTAAAAGGGTCGATTTTTGGCCTTGTGGCGGCGTCGACGTTTCAAGAAAAAAGGGTGCTTTTCATGTAAAATTTCGACGTTTAGGGTATCTTTTTTCAATTTCCATGGGTTTGTTTTAGAGTTTACGCCATTTAGGGGTCCATTTTAGTTTCTTACACCGAATTACGCAATATTTTAGGGGTAAGATTTTCAGAGACTTAAGCCAATAAGGGGTGAAATTGTTCTACACTGATTACGCCATTTAGGGTCCATTTTTGAGGTGCTGGGACGAGCATGGATACCACTTTGGTAAGCGAGTGATCCCCCCGGGAATTATTGCACATTCTAGGGAAGCGTGGTTACCGTTTTGAAATAACCGAGTGAGAGGGTTTTCAAGAAAATATTTTTCCTGTCAAAACTGAAGCATCCTCTGTATAAAAGAAAATATGAATATTAACTGCACATCATATATAACGATTCGTGATACCCAATTGTGGCACATTTGATGTCGTTTATGAGACAGAGAATTTTATTTCAATTTTATATACGCCAAAATATTCTTTTAATTGAGCAAGAATAAGGATAGAAAAAATCGTTGAAAATTCTATGTATAAATAACATTAGACCCGCAAAAGATTACTGTTTCGCTTTTTATGGTAATCTAATCTTTTATTTCCTGAAAAAAACATTTGGGGTCTAAAATGGATTTTTATGTAATTGATAAAACATCGAACGACATACAAGAAAAATGGTAGGTTCCTCTATAGTATTTTACTGACCATGGAAATGTACTGACACCGTGCGAGCACATGTCAAAATCGATATAATTTATTGTCCATATAGACGCGCGTTTATCATTTATTATTGTCGGATTCCCGGTCGGATTAACAACAATTGAGCGCTATTAATATACATTAATGTTTTTAGGGAAATAAAATTCCAAAATATGGTACGCGTTTTCTGCTTTTGCTTGTCACGTGGTAGGCCTATATTGAAGTTGCGATTATATCTTCAAATAAGTTTCAAATGGATTCCATCAAGACAAGTGGCGGAGTGGTCTAAGGCGCTAGGCTCATAGAGCATATCCAAAGCGGTGCGGTGCGCCGTGAGTTCGAACCCCGCCTCTGCTAAACTTTAAAAGAAGTAAAATTAAAATTAAATTTTAACTTTTTTAAATTTCATTTTGGGGAAATGTGACTGGGAGAATAAAGTTTAACACAGTGCAACAAGTTAAACTCAATTTACCCCTGCTGAGAAATGGGCCAATCCATGTTATTGTTTACCAGGTCAGATGTCAATCATTGTCATGCAGATAAATTTGTATTGTTTGGCTCGACCCGGGAACCAATGGGATTTGCGCCTTGCTGGTTTCGGGCGTGATTAGGTGGTGATTTATTCACTGTTGGTTTTGTATTGGACACGACAACAACAAAAATCTTCCCACCCACGCGCCCTGTGTGGACATGTGAGAAGGAAGTAAAATATAATTATGTGTGACAGTAATGAGATAATGACCTGTATAAATACAGATATATTTTATCTACTACATGGTAGTGTGTTAAATAATAGCAAATTAAAGCATTTAACTGTCTGTAAGTTTAAAAGAAAAATCAAGAATTATGGTCACTGTATATAAGGAGGGAGGAATAAAGAGTTGACGCCGATCATTAAAATTACATGTGACTTGCAATTAATTTCCCTTTCTCAGTTCTTCAAAGATACAATGTACACTGTTTAATTAGATCATGTGTTCAATATGTTGCTACATAAAATTTATATAATTGTTCTGTATCAACCTTTTTTTAGAATGATAGTTCAAGAGGGAAAGTAAGTCGTCAAAACTATATGTACAGGAATTGACAATCGTATTGTTACATGCAGGCACAGGTGTCATCAAAAACAGTAAAGTAGGCTTTTATAAGGTCAAAGACTTCACATAGTAAGCAAAAGAAAATAATGCTGGGTTTTGAATTATCTTTTCTGTATTTATTTATTATGATATATGTATATGTCATAGAATGCTAACATTAAGACTTGATCCTTTGAACTTCAGGTAGATCACCTGTTGAAGAGTCTCAGGAATTCCACTTGGGAGCGTGGGATCTGTATGCACCAGTACCGTAATTTATTGTTGAGTTTCCAGCCATGATATTTGATGAATGATCCACGGGTTTGGGGTCAAACGCTCAGAATTTAGCCTCGGTGGCGGCCACCAGAGTGCAAGTTTGGATCACATTTGGTTTTGCTAAACGAGATTTTCTGCGCCTTTTGGTCGTTGTTTCGCTAGAGTCTTGGGTTGGGTAATTCGCTCGATTAGAGAATCTCCTATTATATATTTTGCTATAATACGGCTGAGAATTTGTTTGTTTGTTTATTTGTTGTAGGTACTGAAAGTGCGGGTCTTAAACAAAAGTCAATAAATGGTTGTCGTGTCTGATTGCCAACATGCATGCAAATTTTGCGTCCGAGTGTTTTTCAATTTCTCTGTCTTAGGGTAATTTATGTATGGCGTGGAGTGGTGTGGGGTAGGCCAAATTCCATTGTTTGAGTTTTAGAAAAATCACCACCTATACCAACTTGGCTATTACGTCCTTTGAGGTAGGAGAGTATCCAGGATCGCACGGCTCCATTAATGCCAAGAGATTTTTCAAGTCTTATCATTCAAACTATCAAAATCAATAGTGTCAAAAGCTGCACTTAGATCTAATAATACAAGATAAACAGCTTTTTTGTTGTCCAGTGCACATAGAATATCATTTTTCACTTTCAGAAGAGCAGTTTCTGTTCCATGATTAGGCTTGTAAGCAGATTGGAACGTCTCCAGCAAACAATTTGTAGACATACTAGTATGGGAAAACATCTGTGACATAACACATTTTTCCATAATTTTTGAAAAACATTTAATATTGGAGACAGGCCTATAATTTTTAAGTTCATTAGGATCCAGGGTTGCTTTCTTTAGTCAGAGATAAGACTATTGAGATACACCACAACAAGCCAGCTATATCTTGTCATCGTGGTTTGTCTGCAAATTCCGGTGTCACCTTTTCCTGGATAGATGGTGATACGTGTGAGAAAGACTACTTTGGTGAGAATGAGTACAAAGTCCTTACACATGTGATAATTCCCAAAGAGTAAGTGGAATAGTGTGGAACAAGACCTGTTTCTTGAACAAAGTGTGTGAAAAGAAAAAAGCAGCACCGTTTCATCATCTGTGCCAGTATCTTGCATGCATTCTCACAGATTTCTTGTGCTGGGTGCCAAATATTGGGCAGCGAAAGTGGTCCAGGAAGCTGTTCCGTGTCAGTGCTTTTTGCTGTTGTGTCAGTTGGAACTGCTTGGTTACTGATATGTGTTTTGAGTAGAGTATTGAAGTAATCCTAGGTGTAATTTTGGTTCATTTTGATTGACAGGATTTTAAGATATGACCTTGTGATTCACAAGTTGTGAAAAATTATAAGTTTCTTTTTGAGCTCAGTCTATTTTTCAATGTACCAATTGAGGATCAGGTGAATATAAGGTGTGATAGGAATAAGCAGAAACCACATGAATTTTCGCATTATGTAAAAGGAATGACTTCCAAGATGACAAATCATTGGTGTGTCCATCGAAGAATTCCACAAATTCCTTTTGGATAGAAATATATAGTCCGCCCTCTTGTGAAATACTCATCGTCCGTGTGGGATCCGCAACAAGTTGACCTCACCAACAAAATTAGGCTGGTGCAGAAGCGGGCTGCTCGATTGGTGTCAAATGACTATAGGCGAACCAGTAGCATCACAAACATGTTGAATGAACTTGAGTGGTACTCTCTTAGAAACAGACATACCATAAACCAGCTTACAATTCTCCAGAAAGCAAGAATGGGACTCCTGCCCCTGCTGTTGACGATCTCCTTCACCCGCTCCGTCGTCCATCAAGGCACTCACATGCCAATGCCTACCAGACTCCATCTGCAAACAAGAACTGTTTAAAACACTCCCGCTTTTTCCATCAAACTATTTCCGACTGGAACAATTTATCCTACCACGTAACCACAGTAACCGAACCAAGTAGTTTCAAGACACAAGTACTCAACCATTTCTAGAATTTCAACTAAAACAGCATCAACTGCTGCGCACAACTACCCTGATTGTTTGGCTCCACTTGGAGCGTTGACCAGTATTCTTCAAGATCCAGACAAGAGGGGCTCATTAATATTTTATTTGTCAGCCTTTTTGACCTCTTTCCTTCTGCTACATCCTGTGTAAACAGCCTTGTCTTTGAGGAAGGGAGATACTTTTAGTTACCCCCTATTTGTTCACAAAATACAGGAAAATATCTACGGTTTGGTGCCGTATTTCATTCAGACAAATTATTTTGTGAGAACAAACAGGGGGTAACAATTTTATCCTTTAGTGAACATGAATTCTATTATCTTCCAACATTTGCTGAAGGGAAAAGTAGGACATTTTTTTCAGTGCAGTGTGTGAGTCTTAGAATATTGTGGGATACTGCACGTGTTAGGACTACCCAAGTAATACAGGAAATATTACCTGCCTGTATATTAATGAGGAGTACGCAGGTAATATGGATTTTTATCCAAGTGGTATTTGACCAATGAGATTACAGAATTCAAAGTTATTATTAGACTTATGTGTTTATGAACAACTGAAGTCAGATACAAAGTAAAATTTAAGGTGATTGATTACAATAAAAATTAACTACATTTTTGTTTCTTACCATGACTATGAATGTCCATAGGTGTGTCTGCAAAAATAAAATTAAAATTAAAAGTTTTAAATAAAATAAAATATTGAAAACTGATTTATACGGTGTATGTTAACTTCACACAGAAGCAAAAGGTTTTGTGGAAAAACACTGCAACTATGTAGTACCATGTATGTAGTCACAATATACGTATTCTTTTGTCTATGTTTAAAACAGGTGATGGAATGCAGTTTAAAATTCCCACTAAGTCTGTATTATATTTCACATTTTGATGTCTGCCATTGAGGTGTAGGAATGCATGAAATTGGATTTGTCTGTAGGTTTGATCCCTTCAATTACTACACATTTGCTACCTATACTTTGATCAGCTTGTAATCGGCGGGCTTTATAACATCGCGGATTAATATCAAAATATTTTATTTCAAGAATTTCTAGTGACAACTCGCCATGCGTCACAAATTATTAATACAAGTCCTATACTTAGAAAATAGAAAATATAGACCAGGCGTGGGTCTTCTTTTCGGCGTAGTGGTAAAAGCCTAAATAATTCCTGCCGATTACGAGCTGATCAGAGTATAGTGGCATGATCATGATACTCACCATTATCACCAGATTGAGCCTGAATAGGTATACTAAGCCCTTCTGTAAATGCTGTGGCTTGAAGCTGATTTACAAGATCCTCACAAGATGCCTCTGTCTCAGCACCTGTATAACAAGCATTCAATGTCAATGATAGGAAAGAATGAAACACAAAAAAATGAAGGAATAGATACAGGGGAACATAAGAAAGAAAGAAAGAAAAAGCAGTGATTTATAGTGCAACATGCCCGTAGCCAGGATTTTTTGTGTGGGGTGCTGATTTTGAAAAAGTGGACTTTTTTTCCAAGGGGGGGCAATTTTGTGAAAAGTGGACTTTCTTCCCCAAAGTTGGACCTTTTTTGACCAAAAAAGCTTCAAAAATCTGCAAATTTTGAAACTTTTTGTATACTTTTGCATCGCACCCCCCTGGCTATGGCTCTGGGCACAAAAGCTTTACCATATTTGATGCAAGTTATACTTCGCTGATGGATGTGGGCTGGGAATCAAACTACATCAGCTAGGCAGTCCATGACAATATGTGTGGCATATTTATATGACTCTGGTGTCTTATTTATAAGCACTTTTGTACTCAGGACACTTGCAACTTGTAATAACAAAGGAAATAACAAGATACCTACTTTGTTTGAGCATCTGACATATTTCTCCCATAGCTGGCCTCTCACGGTAGTCATTTTGCCAGCAGACTTCGATGAGCTTTTTCAGCTGTTGAGGACAATCATCTGGAATGGCTGGCCGCTTACCATTGCACACCGCATTCATCACCTGGAAGTCACCTTTCATATCTTCAAATGGTATCTGTGTCGTGCCAATTTCCCATACCACCACGCCGTATGAGTAGACGTCCGACTTGATCGACCTCATCTGCTCCTTGATAACCTCCGGTGCCATCCAACGGCACGTACCTCTTTGACCACTCGTCTCTTGCGTGAAATCCATTTCTTTCGCCAGGCCTAAATCGCCTAGCTTCAACGTCATATCTTCCATAATGAGGTAATTTAGACTCTTGATGTCGCGATGTGTGGTGTGTTGTATACTGTGCAGATAGTCGACTCCACAAGCTGCTTCGTACACCCATTTCTGCGCAAGGTTCAAAGGCAGCATACGTTTTTCCTTCTCCCTCCATGCGCTGAGATAATGTCTTAGATCACCATTTGTTGCACGCTCCATAATGATGTATGTGTCCGGGCCATCGCTGAGAATCCCGTAAAATGTGACCACGTTGGGATGGTTGAGTTCCTTCATCACCTGTACCTCCTTAACTTCTATGCCGCGCACCTTTTTTGCGGCAGCTGCCTTAGTATCACCTGACGGAGTCTTGGCATTTACCGACCATATCTGCGAGAATCCACCACGGCCGATTATTTCTCCAAATTGCACCGAAGATTTCTCAAAGAAAAAACCTTTTATAACTGATGGTGGTAGCGGTGGTGGGACTGCCGCTGCCATGATTCGTGGTTGAATTCAGTTGTACCTAGTAGTAATGAATGAAGTTGTAAGAAGAAAAATGGTGTAAATATATAGCAGTGAGTAATTGTTCCCTGATGACTTTCCAGTCATTAGGAAGGACATGTAGTCCTGCCAGCAAGACTTCAGTCTTTATCATAAACATAATCTACTGAGCTACAGTTACTGGAACTAGAAGGACATGGACATAGAAATTCCAAAGGCGGCATGCTTATTGCCCTACGGGATGACCTGATCGCAACTCATTGCTGATCTGGATACTAATTGTGAGGTTGTTTGGATCACCATTATTAATTTAATCAAAGGTACCAAAGATTTTTGTATAAATTTTCTCAAAAATATCCTTGAACACATCATCCACTATAACATCATGCAGATCATTTCAACAAACACACCCCAACAAGGTGTCCGTCAAGCACTCACAAAACACAACTCATCCTTATTACACAAGACATATAGCTGGCAAACTCTCCCAACAATAAGTCTCAAGGATTTTCTAGGTACCCATGCTAGATCCAGGGTTCTTGGAGGTAAACCCAACAGAGACTATACACTACTCCCCATTCCAGAATAATACAGAACTAATTTTTTTGGATTAAAAAAATATTATCCTGTTTTGCCAAATGAAACATAGCTAAATCTTAATCCTTTAGTTAGTCTTAATTGGCAATGAAAGTAAAATTTTAATGTTTGGTCAATTTTTGGAAATAAGAGCCAAAAACATGCATTTTTAGGGCATTTTCGATCTTTTTCGTATTCTGTGACAATCAAGCCCAAAAACTGGAACAAAGACTAATTTCAAGTTATGTATTCTAATTTTTGGAAAACACATTTTCCAATCTTTTTCATAACCAATTAGCAAAAATAAGATATAATATTAAAATTATGAGCTAACTCTTACCCTATACTCAAGATTTTGAATGCTTAGACTTGTGCCAAGTCTTACAATTTTGTGACTATAATTGTAAGAAAACATGCAAAATTGCATGTTTTGGACCATTTTCCCTCAAATTGCAAAAATATTAAAATTTGACTTTTATTGCCAGTTAGGACTAACTAAAGGATTAGGATTTTGCTATGTTTTATTTGGCAAAACAGGATATTTTTTTAATTCAAAATAATTAATGCTGTATTATTCTGGAATGGGGAGTACATGTAGTTCAAGGTAAAAATATAGCCCTAGCCGGACCAGATTTCTTTAAAAACGTAACCCTAAAGGGGACTAGTTTTCACCGGGAGTTTTGGTGAAAGTCCCTCCCCCCCAATTAGACCAAGTGCACAAGTACGACAATTACTGTACCAGAAATGACTTTTGAAAATCACATTTTGTTTATTATCCCTAACAACGAACATGCTTTTTTGCTATCGGAAGGCAGAGAAGGAATGAAAAAGGAGAGATGATGAAGAAAGATTTCACTTGGCACCCCCAGGAATTGACCCTGGGACCCCTCGGGTGCCACGCACACGATCACCAACCTCATGCCACTGGGGAGTCGCTTGCCCGGCCAGCGACTTGGTGCCCATAAATGACTTAGGGTGATTGCGCAATGGCATCACATGGAATGCTTGCATGCGTAGTGGTTTTCCTTGTAAGATTTTGTAAGATTTTTACGTGTTAGGGTTATGTTTATTTAATGCCATGTGCGATTCTCTCATCACAAAAATAAATTATTTGGGTCAAGTGAAGTTATGTGTGGCTTACGCAGGTCCCTGTGATTTATCACTTAACATTGACTATGTGTACACATGATCGTTCCCAATTTCAGGAAAAAAGAGGTTACTTTTATTCACGAAAATATTCGCGATATTTAAAAAATAGGGTTGTTTTTGAGGACGGTGTACTCAAAATTTAAAAAATAGAGTATATTTTTGTGAATCATGAGATTGATGAGAATGTTGAAATCCCTAGAAATCTTACCATTTCTTGCTAAATTTACTCCCGGATTTCACTTTTGTGAAACTTTTTTGCCAGTTTTAGTTTGGTTCCAGGGTTTGTTTAGGGCTCATATTGAAATACCCTACCACGTTTTCACACAGAAAGAAGGCAGGATTCTCCTCGCTAAGCGCGCACCTTAGGAAAGCTCGGTCAGGAAAGCGCGCTCCTAATTTAAGTCAGTGAAGTGGCTAATTGCAGTGTTATAATCACACAGGATTTTAACACAAGAAGGCTAGCACAGGAAAGCTGCAGGATGGTCCACACCTTCCTGTGTAAGGGAATTTCAAAAAGAGCCCTTACACCGATTACGTCACTAGGGACAGTCCCCACAGTGTCATCGCCCCGATATCTTCATGGTAGAAATCGCCATGGTAGCTTGAATCCACAGCCACGCATGGCCATTTTATTCCGACCTATGAGACGCATAATTAGCCAAGTGACCTGACTAATTAAGGCTACTGACAATAGCCGGGGTAATTGATTTCTCGCTGTGTGAGTAAGCTTGTATATACGACATTGCGGTCAATGGTCATACTGCCTCCACTGGAGTAGTGAGTGCAGCTATAGCCTGCGTGCTGTAGTCCATACAGGACCAACACAATATAAAATTAGAATTTTGGTCAGATTTTGAGTTCAAGACGCACGGCCTTTTCTCAAGACGCAAGCTAACGACTATCATATCTGTTCAACACGTATTTTCAAGTGTATGAGACCAGATCTGGTTTCTTGAGACAAAATCATTTACGGGAGATATTCATCATTTTCTACTCTGGTATCCGAAGATTTTCTTCTGATATCAAAATCGTGCATAGCAATTCACGTGTATCGATCCCGGGTATTTATTTTAGTATCTCTGCTGCACCAAATAATTATTAGCCAGGCGATGTCGGTGAGGTCCCTAGCAGTGACTTACCCAGCTTGGCTGCTGTGTTCTTTGGGAGGCCAGTTGAGTGCAGATCCGTGGGAACACGCTTTTCAATACAGAATAAATGCTAACCTCATCGTGATATCATCCAAGCAGCAAAGTTCATTTCCCATTGAAAAAGCATTATCCGACGGATCTGCAGTCGACCATCTGTTGGTATGTGCATGTTCTTGAAATGTTAAAAAAGGGTGCTCTTATAAAAGTGTACTTAAAATGCAAAATTAGGGGTAATTTTTAAGGCTAATTTGTACCCGTTTTTGTGTAAAATAGGGGTAACAAATGCTGAAAATGTTCTTGAAACCGCGCAAAATAGGGGGGTATTTTTGACTTTGGGAGCAATCATGCGTTACGCCTTTGGTCTACTTTTTAGTTGAACTCAACTCCGAAGGATCCAACCCATTGGTTACCTTTGGACGAATTTGTAGAAGTCTCATGTGCTCTCTCCGTGTCGGAAAATGCCTGGTACAAATATAGAAGTTGCGGCATTGCTTCAGTCCCGTTAATGAATATTTCTTCCGTACAGACTGTACTCCAATGTTTCCAACATGTACGAAAAAGTTAAGAAAAACTGGGTACCACATTTTACACAAAAAAAGCCAATAGCACAATGACGGAAACCACCAAACGAACAGCGCATTTTTATAACCCGGAAGTCACAATGTATTTTAGGAGAGTCATACGCATGCGCGATGGAGTTCTGAGACCCCGGATGTGCTGCTATTTTGCTACATACGTTCTGCTCGCTAGATATAGAGGGTGAGAACAATTACTTTTTGTTGACGTAAATGAAACAAAATCTTCGATAACGGGTCATACAATGTACTAGGATTTCAATTTTTTATTAATGAAGTTACATGTTGTTTTGAGGAATAACAAAGCTTTTTTTGGAAGTTTCAAAGTTTATTTCAACTGGTGGTGTAGGATCGCAAGGTGAGTGAATTTGTGATGAGATTTGCTTGTTTCAACGATAGTAGGATACAAGCCATAGGCTAAAAGGGTCATACGCGGTGGTGTTCTTGAATTCGAATCGCTGGTTATCGTTTCAGACTGTCTTGGGCGCACGCGTAAAGTGAAGTATACTAGACAACATATTTATGTACGTTTCCTTGACTGACCTAAGTTTGCCTTTTGTCTGCTTTTGCAATAATCAAGGACAAGTATCGGTTTCAAAATACAAGAACACAGCGCGTGTCAGTACCAAGGGGAACTACATACTAATCACTTTAGGACATCTTTATTTGATTAAAGGTTATAATTTTCGACATATCTTACTTTAAACAGGAAAATCCACGATCCAAAATTGAAGACCCATCTCAGCTTCGTTGGCGTTGCAACAGCACTGGATCAGTCAGTTTCTTTTTACCAGTGAATAAAGTTTAGAAACACTTAGTAATTGCTAAAGGACCTGAAATAGATTAAAACATAATTAAAACTCATAGAAACTGGATAAATTGTATATGTAGATATATTATAAATTATTTTAAAGTGAAAAATTATAGTTTAAATGTTTTATATCTTTATGTTGAGCTACAGATTCCAGTTTTCATTCCTAAAAGAAAAAGTTTCCTCCGAGTTAGAAAGATGACGCAGTTTCTAAAAATAGACACAAAACACCAGATCGGGGATTTCCCAGCCTCTCCTGGATTTTTGCATTGCTGTAATCCCAGAGTAAAATCCCGGGGAAAACCAGAATGTAAAAGAAATATGATTCACTGCAGATGATCAAATTGTTCTGCGACATTGTCAGCATTGGTAAGGAATTATTTTACTTGTCAAATATATCCTAGTATAAATGAAAAATGCACAAATAAAACACAATTTTTATGGTAGTCGAATTCTGCAACTATACCTACATACATGACTAAGCTTGACACAGATTGAAGCCAGGCACCAGTCTCACAGACGTTCACATTTGGTAGAAGGTATGTTAATACATGTATATTCGTTGTTTCTAGTCTGGTGGTTTTTATCAGTCATATTTTTCCACTTGCATACTTCCTGAATCTTGGCTGAGCTGAGTTTCCTCCTTTTGAAAATTGAAGCATGATAGACCATATTATTGAAATTGGCCTACATGTCATGTAGGTATGAAAGGTGAATTCAAATTTGCCATCAAACTGCATCATTTTGTATATCATATTAAAGCCCTCGAGTAAAGAAAGCCAAAACTGAAAACCGTTTGTCATAGCACTTTCCTATATCTGGTTCCATACAGCAATACGCAGTATTGCTGTCTGGTAAGCAGGTACGAATTGAGACGTTGTGAATTGAGACGTCGGAGCCGGTCAAACACAGAGGACTAGCCTACATACCGTATCCTACTATCACTCAAACAAGCAAATCTCTTCACGAATTCACTCACCTTGCGATCCTACATCATCAGTTGAAACAAACATCTAAGTAAAAAAAAACAACTTTGTCATTCCTCAAAACTACAAGTAACTTCATTAATAAAAATTGAAATCATACTATTACCCGTTATTGAAAATTTTGTTCGATTTATGTGAACCAAAAGAACGCACGAGTCGAGTTCAGTTTACCAAAATGGTAGCTCCTGCCTCCTGGTCACCTCAGATATGACGTCAGTATCAAACTGCTTATTAAACGGTGGATCGGATTGGTTGAAATCAACGCCACGTTTTTGACCTTACAGGGGTCAGAGATATGCATATTCATGTATGAAAACAGCGATGCGGATATAGTATCATCACCGAGAACTGATAATTGCGACATTTTCGATGTTTGTACCGGGAATTTCAGACACGGAGACTCATGGAGATTTCGAAAAATTCGTCCAAAGGTAACCAAAGGGTTGGGGATCGCATTTTAACTATCACTAAATGTTTGAATTGAGGTCGGCTAAAAAGTAGACAGTTTCGGGGACTGTAATTGGTGTAGATGTCACATTTTGAACAGTGAGCGATAAGTGACCAATTTCATGCTCAGCACAAGTGACTATCTTTACACAGGGTAGCACTTTCCGTATGTAGCGACAACTTGTCAAAGATTGACTTTAATCAAAAATATTCAGCCAATACTTAATGATCCTTCCGCAGGTTCACCTACGGAAACCTTGTTACGACTTTTACTTCCTCTAAATGATCAAGTTTGATCGTCTTTTCGGCACAGGATCGAGCCGGCGAACCGGTTGACCGACCCGGCCGATCCGAGGATCTCACTAAACCATTCAATCGGTAGTAGCGACGGGCGGTGTGTACAAAGGGCAGGGGCGTAATCAACGCGAGCTGATGACTCGCGCTTACTGGGAATTCCTCGTTCAAGGGAAATAATTACAATTCCCTATCCCAATCACGAAAGAGGTTCAACGGATTACCCAGACCTTCCGGCCAAGGGCAGACACACGCTGATTCCTTCAGTGTAACCCGCGTGCCGCCCCGAACATCTAAGGGCATCACAGACCTGTTATTGCTCAATCTCGCGTGGCTAAACGCCACTAGTCCCTCTAAGAAGTTGTCGCCCACCTCGGCGGGTGGCGCAACTATTTAGCAAGCCAGAGTCTCGTTCGTTATCGGAATTAACCAGACAAATCGCTCCACCAACTAAGAACGGCCATGCACCACCACCCACAGAATCAAGAAAGAGCTCTCAATCTGTCAATCCTTACTGTGTCCGGGCCGGGTGAGTTTTCCCGTGTTGAGTCAAATTAAGCCGCAGGCTCCACTCCTGGTGGTGCCCTTCCGTCAATTCCTTTAAGTTTCAGCTTTGCAACCATACTTCCCCGGAACCCAAAAACTTTGGTTCCCGGTGGCTGCTAGCCGAGTCATTGGAGTAACGCCGGCGAATCGCCGGTCGGCATAGTTTATGGTTAGAACTAGGGCGGTATCTGATCGCCTCGAACCTCTAACTTTCGTTCTTGATTAATGAAGACATTCTTGGCAAATGCTTTCGCTGTCGGTCGTCTTGCGGCGATCCAAGAATTTCACCTCTCACACCGCAATACGAATGCCCCCGTCAGTCCCTCTCAATCATTACCTCGGACTCCGAAAACCAACGCAATAGAACCGAGGTCCTATTCCATTATTCCATGCTCTGCTGTTCAGGCTGTTGCGCCTGCTTTGAACACTCCAATTTTTTCAAAGTAACGTTCGGCCGCACCCGGCACTCAGTTAAGAGAACCGGGCGCAAGCCGCGAGGGAGGCTAGGAACAAACAGTGCACCCCTTGCGAGGGACCGTTAGCCTAAGCCCTAGATCCAACTACGAGCTTTTAACTGCAGCAGCATTAATATACGCCACTGGAGCTGGAATTACCGCGGCTGCTGGCACCAGACTTGCCCTCCAGTAGATCCTCGTTAAAGGATTTAAAGTGTACTCATTCCAATTACAGAGCCTCGAAAGAGTCCTGTATTGTTATTTTTCGTCACTACCTCCCCGTGTCGAGAGTGGGTAATTTGCGCGCCTGCTGCCTTCCTTGGATGTGGTAGCCATTTCTCAGGCTCCCTCTCCGGAATCGAACCCTGATTCTCCGTTACCCGTTACGACCATGGTAGGCGCATAACGTACCATCGAAAGTTGATAGGGCAGACGTTTGAAGGATCTGTCGCCGGTGCAGTGACCGTGCGATCTGCTAAGTTATCCAGAGTTCACCAACGGCGGGCAGAGCCCGGTTGGTCTTGTTCCTAATAAAAGCACGCCTTCCGTAAGGTCGGCGCTTGGTGGCATGTATTAGCTCTAGAATTACCACAGTTATCCATGTAGGGCAACTCGTTCCAAGGAACCATGACTGATTTAATGAGCCATCCGCAGTTTCGCTTGATACAAGCTTGTACTAAGACATGCATGGCTTAATCTTTGAGACAAGCATATGACTACTGGCAGGATCAACCAGGTAGATAGATCGTGAAGATCTCGCCGCGCGAACGCGGCGTTTTGTTTTTCGCCGAGGCAACTAAAAGTACACCTCGGGCCCCTGTTAACGCTCTGGGCGAGTGGGGCCAGGAACTCCCTGGGTTTCGGTTGTTTCTCGGGCAAACCCTTTCAGAGATGCTCCCGCTTTCTAGCACCACACAAATCAAAATACACCGCCGCTGAGAGATTCGGCGGCGGCGCGTTTGAATCTGTCCGAGCCAATCAAGGCTCACTCCTGCAAGGGCAGCGACTGCCTATCCACGGTTGTTTTTGCTCGGTGTATTGGCGGTGTGCGGGCAGATTCAGCGTCACCTTTCGCTACTCGCTCGAACTGCACTCGCTCCCGTGTATAACCGTACCACCTAATACGCCTTGGATGGCCAGAGCACGCTTGGCGGACACGACCCAGCGGACACACGCAATTTTACTCACGCGAAATCGCGGGCAATGGACACGGCTAACAACTGACGTTGAAAGGCCCCGTGCTCTTGGCGAGAGAAAGAGGTCAAGCGACTGGTCGGTATAAACTGTATATTCACATTGTGTGCATATATTATTTGTATATACCATCCTGTCTGCTCAGACAGACACCTTCTCTTACAGTACGCGACTCTTCAATCCCGCCGATCAGTTGGCTACTTTTCACTCTCCTGCGCATGTTTTTCTTAACTGTTGCGTCAATGGGACTCCAGGGAAACCGCTTCTAG